>NC_057723.1:77189217-77230943 GCF_004010195.1 Chiloscyllium plagiosum
TCCCTTTCTTCAGGTTCCTTCTGGCTATCCTGTATCCCTCCACTGCTCTGTCTGAACCCTGTTTCCTCAACCTTATTTAAGCCTCCTTCTTCCTCTTTACAAGACATTCAACCTCCCTCGCCAACCAAGGTTCCCTCACACGACCATTTCTTTCCTGCCTGACAGGTACATACATATCAAGGACACATCGTATCTGTTCCTTGAAAAAGTTCCACATTTCCACGACATCCTTCCCCGACAGCCTATGCTCCCAACTTATGCTCCTCAGGTTCTGTCTTACAGCATCGTAATTACCCTTTCCCCAATTGTAAAACCTACCCTGTTGCACGGACCTATCTCTCTCCATAACCAAGGTGAAAGTCACAGAATTGTGGTCTCCATCACCAAACTGTTCAGCCACTAACAAGCCCATCACTTGTCCCGGTTCGTTACCAAGTACCAAATCTAATATGGCCTCCCCTCTGGTCGGACAATCTACATACTGAGTTAGAAAAGCTTCCTGGACACGCTGCACAAACACCGCCCCGTCCAATCTACTTGATCTAAAGAGCTTCCAATCAATATTTGGGAAGTTGAAGTCGCCCATGACTACTACAACCTGTGGCTTCTGCACCTTTCCAAAATCTGTTTCTCCACATCTCTGCTGCTACTGGGGGGCCTATAGTAAACACCCAACAAGGTGACTGCTCCTTTCCTATTTCTGACTTCAGCCCATACTACCTCCAAAGGCAGATCCCCCTCGAACTGCCTTTCTGCAGCCGTTATACCATTTCTAATTAGCAACGCCACCCCCCCCTCCTTTTTTACCAACCTCCCTAAACTTACTGAAAACATCTGTAACCAGGAACCTCGAACAACCATTCCTGTCCCTCTTCTATCCACGTTTCCGGGATGGCCACAACATCGTAGTCCCAAGTACCGATCCACGCCTTAAGTTCACCCACCTTATTCTGTAAAAAACCTGCCTCTCATTTCCTTTGAACTTTTCCCCCTCACCTTAAATGCATGCGCCTAGGATTAGACTTCCAACTGAGAAAAAAAAGATTCGACCATTAGCCCTATCTATGCATCTCAATTTTGTAGAGTATCAAGTCTCTGTTCAACTTCCACCACTCCAGAGAAAATCACCAGTTTTCTAGCCTCTTTTTATAGCTCATACCCTCTAATCTAGGCAGCTTCCTGGTAAACCTCTTCTGCACCCTCTTCAAAGCCTCCACATCCTTCCTGAAATGTAGCAACCAGAATGCAATACTATGTGGCCTAACCAAAGTTTTATAAAGCTGCAACATACATCCTCACTCTTGTACTCAATTCCCTGACCAATAAAGGCAACATGCCATACCTCCTCTTTACCACCCAATCTATTTGCATGGCCACTTTCAGGGAGCTATGTACTTGAATCCCAAGATTCCTCTGTATATCAATGTTGTTCAGAGTCCTGCCATTAACTATATATTTTTCCTTAACATTTCATTTCCCAAAGTGCAGCACCTTACTTCCCAGATTAAAGGGAGTCTGCTATTTCTCTGCTCATATATCCCAATGTACCCTTTGACAACCTTCTACATGATCCAAACTCCACCAATCTTTGTATCGTCTGCAAATTTACTAACCCACCCATCTATATCTTCATTCAAGTCATTTATATAAATCATCAGCAGGGGTCCCTGTACAGATCCCTGTGGAACACCACTAGTCACGGACTTCCAAACAGAAAAACACTTTCACACTACCTTCTGCCTTCTATGGGCAAGCCAATTCTGAATCCAAGCAGAAACTCACCCATTGAATAACCCAGTGGTTTCATTCCCATTAATGTTCTGGCCATGAAAAATCTCAAGATAATACTGACAAAACCAATTAACAAAAACAAACTTTTTCAGCTTTGCGATGTTGGTACATTTGAGCAATCCAAGATTATGAACCCTAGTACTCCCATCACAAACATAAAATTTGAAGACAGACCTTCTACAAATACTAACTCTAGAACTATCCTAGTTGACCCTTAAAAGGCATCTGTAATTCTAACAATGGCAGATGCACACTAACTCTGGGAAGAATTCTGGGTGGTGTGGGCTTCAATATTCAAGGGTAGCACAGTTGCATCACTGAAGGACATGGCTGAATGACCAGCCTGAGACAGGTTAGGAAGGAATCAACAATAGGGAAAACATACTTGACTGTGTCCTCACCAAAACAACCTACCATATATGCATCTGCTAGTGACATCATTGATAGGAGTAACCACAGCACAGTGCTTGTGAACACAATGACTCTTCATCACACGAAGAATGCCACTCACTGTACCACCATTGTGAGAATCGGCACAGGTTTTGAACAGATCTAGCAACCAAGACTAAACATCAGCAGCTTCATTACATACAACCACAGCCTGCAACCTCTTAATCTATTATACCCTCCAACACTACTATCATCAAGCCATACGATCAACTGTTGTTCAATAGAGTCGAAGGACAAGAATGGAACTTCAACAAGCATACCTAAAAATGAAATGTAAATCTGATGACATTACAGTACACAAGACTAAATGCATGCCAAACTGAATAAGTTGCATACAATCGACAGAGCATAGCGATCCCACAACCAACAAATTATATCTGAAATCTGTAGCCCCTGTACATCCAGTCATAAATATGCTGACAAATAAACAACGATCCAGGGTAGCAGCTCCATGCACATACAAATTCTCAAATCAATGCAGAGCCCAACATATCTATGCAAAAGACAAAGCAGAAACAGTCATAAACCATCTTCAGCCAGAGTTGCCAAATATATAATCCATTTCGGCCTGTGTCTCTAGCATCACAGGTGCCTGCCTTTAGCCTTTCAATTCACTTCATGATATCAAGAAATGACTGAAGGCATTGGATACTGCAAAGACCCAGCAGCAATCTGTAGACTTGTGTTGGCATCTAGCTGGTGTTATAGAAAATTGTCCAAGATTGTCCTGTCCTCAGAGTCAAGACAATCCAACCTGGCCAATTATCAAGTGGCACTTGCTCTCTAATGATTTGCTCGCTGTTGGGTCACACCAGGGCAACGTAGCCCTAATTCAAAGCTAAATTCAAGGATGAAATCAATGTGACATCAAAACAGCTTATGACCAAGTTTGACAACAACAAGCCTTAACAAAACTGGAGCCAATGGGAATCAGGAGCAAAACACTCAATTGGTTGGAGTCATGGCCAGTGAAAAGGAAGATGGCTGACAGTGTTGAGGTCAATCACTTTAGTCCCAGGATATCAGTTTTCCTCAGGGAGTGTCTTAGGCTATCAACAGCCTCAATGAAAATCTTCCATAAGTTATGATGCTCACAGACAATTTCACAATGTTCAGCATTTGTGATTTCAGGTACTGGGACAGTCTGTGTCCATATGCAGCAAGACCTGGACAACATCCAGACTTCAGCTGATAAGTGGTACGTAATATTCGGGTCAAACAAGCCCTGGATAAAGACCTCTAACAAGACAATCCAACCATCATCCCTTGACATTCAGTGGCATTACTGCTGCTGAATGCCCCACCATTAATATCTTATAGGTTACCATTGGCCAGAAACGGAACTGCTCCAGTGAAGTACGTACTGTGGCTTCCCAGATCAGAGGTTGGGAATTCTGCAGACAGTAATTCACATTCTGACTCTCCAAAGGCTGCCCAATAATAACTCGGCAACGAACACTCTCCACTTGCCTAGTGGAGTGTAACTCCAACAATATTGAGAACTTGCAATGCAAAGCAATCCACTCATTGGTATCCTATCTACCACCTTTAACATTCACTACCACACCATTGCTGCAGTGGCAGCAATGTATATCATCTGACAGTACCTTCCAAATCCTAAACCCTAACTGCCTGGTAGCACAAGGGTGGCAGCTGCATAGAAGCACCACTATCTGAAAGCCCCGCTCCAAGCCACAGCATCATGACTTGGCACAATGTAAATCACTATCCCTTCATTATTACTGGGTCAAAATTGTGGAAATGCCTTTGTCACAGCATTATGCCTATACCTACAGTCTATGCATTGTTAAAAGAGAGCAACTCAACACCAGCCTGTTAAATACCCACTGTTTGGCGCAAGGTGCAGTGACCATTTTTAGAAAAGGTAATTGGTAACATGCTGAACAACAGCTTAGACTCCACAAAATTCCACTTGTAATTACAAATTTGTTTTGAATTCAACCAATGAATAAAACGTTGAAAGAATTCTCCAATATCTATCAAAATTATATCAATATCACAAAATTTTAGAGAATATTTTTGCTTATGTAATCACGTTTAGGTTTTCAGATCATGAGAACAAGGTTAAGTCTGGATGTATTCTGTCAGTAAAAAACAAGACAGGAAATGCTTGCAATTCAGTTACAGCTACCCTCACAATTCCATTCCTGGTATATTCTTTTTCCATTTTAAAATTTTACGATTAGCATTAGCTAAAAGTAGAAGTGAAACCTGGCTCTACTACTATTCTAACACTGTTAATACAGTAAAAAACTAATACTGACCTTTAGTAGTGATAATTTCAACTGGTGACTCATTGTGAATGCAAACATATGCACAGCGTAACTTTAAAAAGTGGTTTAAAAAAATCATAATTGTTGCACTGGTCATTTAAAACTTAATCTCAAAACATTGTTAAGTGATGTGCCAAAGTCAAATCTGAGTGGATAAATAATCACAAAAAAGTGAAACATTAGGGCTCATTTAGTTATTTATGTCAATATTATCATAGACAACTGTGTTTAAGAAAGGTAAATTGGTTAGAACGAGTTTACGTGGTTACTTAGAATGCCAGTTTTTAAGAAGTTATAAAAAGGCAAATGTTTATCTGCAGAGATCCTTCTATCACATTACGGATATTTGCGAGTAGGTCAATTGAACATTAACTGGCTTAGTAATAATGTCCTGATTTTAATGAAGGAGGAGATTATTAGTGAAGCAGATAAAGGGATTTAAGAAGTAGTGCTGGAGGAGGCGCAGCCCTTGCCTTCAAGATTCTTGCTGTGTGGACTGGAACAGCACCATGGTACAGGAAGCCATTCAAAAGAGGGAAGAAGAAATGTAGTTGTAATCATGGATAGTCAGTGGAACAAGGAAAGCCAATGGATGTTATCCACCTGGACTTCAAGAAGGCCTTTGACAAGGTGCCACACAGGAGGCTGAGTAAGTTAAGGGCCCATGGTGTTAGACACAAGGTGCTAGTAAGGATAGAAGCTTGGCTGTCTGGCAGAAAGCAAGGGATAAAAGGGTCCTTCTCAGGAATGGCAGCCAGTAACAAGTGGTGTTCTGCAAGGGTCAGTGTTGGGACTACAACTTTTCACTTTATACATTAACAATCTAGATGAAGGAACGGAGGCCATTCTGGCTATGTTTGCAGACAATACAAAGATAGAGGGTCAGTAGCATTGAGGCAGCTGTGAGGCCGCAGAAGAATTTGGACAGGTTAGGAGAGTGGGCAAAGAAGTGGCAGATGGAATACATGGGAAAGTGTGAGGTCATGTACTTTGGTAGGAAGAATAGAGGCATGGGCTATTTTTTAAAATCAGGAGAAAATTCAGAAGTCTGAAGTGCAAAGAGACTTGGGAGCTCTAGTCCAAGATGGTGGTAAGGACAAACCAGGGAACTATAGACCAGTGAGCCTGACCTTGGTGGTGGGCAAGTTGTTGGAGGGAATCCTGAGGGACAGGATGTACATGTATTTGGAAAGGCAAGGGATAGGTAAAATAGTCAACATGGCTTTATGCGTGGGAAATCATGTCTCACAAATTTGATTGAGTTTTTTTTGAAGTAACAAAAGAGAATTGATGAGGGTGGAGTAGTAGATGTGATCTATATGGACTTCAGTAAGGCATTCGACAAGGTTCCCCTTGGGAGACTGATTAGCAAAGTTAGATCTCATGGATAACAGGGAGAACTAGCCATTTGGATACAGAGCTGACTCAAAGGTAGAAGACAGAGGGTGGTGGTGGAGGGTTGTTTTGCAGACTGGAGCCTATGACCAGAGGAGTGCCACAAGGATCAGTGCTGGGTCCTCTACTTTTTGTCATTTGCATAAATGATTTGGATGCGAGCATAAGAGGTACCAGTTAGTAAGTTTGCAGATGACACCAAATTTGGAGTGTAGTGAACAGCAAAGAGGGTTACCTCAGATTACAACAAGATCTTGACCAGATGGGCCAATGGGCTGAGAAGTGGCAGATGGAGCTTAACTCAGATAAATGCGAGCTGCTGCATTTTGGGAAAGCAAATCTGAGGATGACTTATACACTTAATGGTAAGGTCCTAGGGAGATGTTGCTGAACAAAGAGATCTTGGACTGCAGGTTCATAGCTCCTTGAAAGTGAAGTCGCAGGTAGATATGATTGTGAAGGTGGCGTTTGGTATGCTCTCTCTTATTGGTCAGAGTACGGAGTACAGGATTTGGGAGATCATGTTACGGCTGTACAGGACATTGGTTAGGCCACTGTTGGAATATTACGTGCAATTCTGGTCTCCTTCCTATCAGAAAAATGTTGTGAAACTTGAAAGGGTTCAGAAAAGATTTACAAGGATGTTGCCAGGGTTGGAGGATTTGAGCTTCAGGAGAGGCTGAACAGGTTGGGGTTGTTTTCCCTGGAGCGTCGGAGGCTGAGGTGTGACCTTACAGAGGTTTACAAAATTATGCAGGGCATGAATAGGGTAAATAGGCAAAGTCTTTTCCCTGGGGTTGGGGAGTCCAGAACTAGAGGGCATAGGTTTAGGGTGAGAGGGGAAAGCTATAAAAGAGACCTAAGGGGCAACTTTTTCACGCAGAGGGTGGTACGGGTATGGAATGAGCTGCCAGAGGAAATGGAGGAGGCTGGTACAATTGAAACATTTAAGAGGAATTTGAATGGGTATATGAATAGGAAGGGTTTGGAGAGATATGAGCCGGGTGCGGGCAGGTGGGACTAGATTGGGTTGGGATATCTGGTCAGAATGGACAGGTTGGACCGAAGGGTCTATTTCCATGCTGTACATCTCTATGACTCTAAAGATAAGCTTGCAGGTGGAGTAATTAGGAAGGCAAATGCAATGATGACATTTATTTCGAGAGGACTTGAATATAAAAGCAGGGAGGTACTTGCGGCTCCAAAAGGCTCTGGTCAGACCATATTTGGAGTATTGTGCAGAGTTTTGGGCCCCATATCTCAGGAAGGATGCACTGGCCCTGGAGCATGTTCAGAGGGGGTTCACGAGAATGGTCCCAGGAATGAAAAGCTTAATATATGAGGAATGGTCGAGGATTCTGGGTTGATACTTGATGGAGTTGAGAAGAATCGGGGGGGGGGGGGGGGGGGGGGGGGGGTGGGGGATAACTTAGAGTAAAGGGGAGACCTTTTAGAACAGAGATAAGGAGAAACTTCTTCAGCCAGAGAGTGATGAATCTATGCCACTCATTGCCACTGAAGGATGTGGAGGCGAGGTCATAGAGTATATTTAAGACAGAAATAGACAGGTTCTTGAATATGAAAGGGATCAAGGTTTATGGTGAGAAAGTGGGAGACTGGGGGATGAGAAACTTATCAGACATTATTAAATGGCAGAGCTAATCCGTTGGGCTGAAAGGCCTAATTTCTGTTCCTATGTCTTAAAGTCTAACAGACATTGTTCTGCAGACAAGATCAAGAGTCCCGGAGGCTTTGTTGCCTTCCCTTGGAGTGGGAGTGAAAAGATCCAGCTGTCATGGTCCACGAAGTAACTAATGATATAGGCAGAATGAGGAAGATTGCTGAGATGTACAAGAGCTGTGGTTAAATTAAGCAGAACCAAAAAAGGTAATAATCTCAAGTTACTATTTGAGAGAGACAACCTAACTGGCACAACATCAATAAAATTAAAGAGCTAAATGTGTGACTCAAAAGTTCAGCGTGAGAGAAATAATTTTGAACTCATACGGGACATTGTCACCAGTATTAGGGAAGGAGAGAACTGTTCAGAAGGGGGGCTCCGTGTGTATCATACTGGACCAGAGTCCTAACAAATAACGCAAATAGGGCCGTAGACAGGGATTTAAACTAATAGGAGAAAGGGTTTAGTTGCATAGCAAATGATAAAATCAAAAGTTAAGGGAGAAGCTAAGGAGCGCAGGTTAATGATGAAGCCGATTGTTCCCAGAGGATAGAAAGGGACTGAAAGCATGAGTCATATTGCACCAAGCTATATATAAGTAGGGAAATTTGATAATAGAACAAAATTAAGGACTTTGTATCTGAATATACGATGCATTTGGAATAAAATTAAGCTAACTGCGCAAATGGACACGATTTGGGGGCAACTGAAAAGTGGCTGCAGCGAGACCAAATTTGAAAGGGTAAGCAGAAGGAAAAGGAAGTGGTGCAGTTTTTTTTTAGTATAAGGAAGTGATCAGTGCTGTAGTGAGAAATGATATCAGCACTGGAAATCAAGATGGAATCAGTCTGGGTAGAAATAAAAAAAAGGGCAAGGGAAAATCACCCCGGTGGAAGTAATGTATAGGATCCCCAACAGTAGTCCCACAGTAGGACACAGTATAAACCAAGAAAAAGTGAGAATCACAGATGCTGGAGATCAGAGTCAAGAGTGCGGTGCTGGAAAAACAGAGGGGGTCAGGCAGCACCCGAGGAGCAGGAGAATTGACATTTCAAGCTTAAGTCCTTAGTCAGGCTTATGCCGAAAATGTCAATTCTCCTATTCCTCTGATGCTGCCTGACCTGCTGTGCTTTTCCAACACCACATTCTCGACACGTATAAACCAGGAAATACTGGGAGCTTGTGAGAGAAGGTACAATAATCTTCGTGCATTTTATTAACATGCATATAAACTGGACTATTCAAAGTTGCAAAGGTTGTTTTGAGGGAGAGTTCATTGAATGTATTAGGGATTGCTTCTTGAAGCAATGTGTTTTGCAATCAACCAACCAGGGAGAAGAATATTTTGCATTTGGTATTACCAAATGAAGTGGGATTAAAAAATCTCATGATACCAAGGGTAGTATAGGAAAGAGTGGTCATAGCAGGTTAGAATTTCAAATACAGTTGAGTGCAAGAAACTGGAGTCCTATGCGATCACACTGGAGTTAAACAAAGGTAATCACACAGTCTACTCTGGCTAAACAGATTTAGCCAGTTGATGAGTACTGGTGGATGTTTAAGGAGATTTTCAATTTAAATATATATGAGCAAGGAAGAAATAATTGTAAGGGGTAGGGGAGAAAACATCAATGGCTAAGGAAATTAAAGCTGTTACAAAGACAATTCGGAGGGTCGGTGCAGACTTGTTGGGCCAATTGGCCTGTTTCTATACTGTAGGTAATCTAATCTAAAGGTGGATGGCAACCTGGAAGACTGGGAAATTTTTAATGATTGAAGTTGTTACTAGAAAAGTAATAGAAAAAGCAATGGTGATTTATGAAAGAAACAAAATATAAACATACAGCAAAAGCTTCTACACATATAGAAAAAGGGAAGAGAGAAGTTAAAATTAAATTCCATGAAAAAAGATACTGGAGAGTTAATCATGGGGAATAATGGCAGTTACTAAATCAATATTTTGCAGCACTTTTCACAGCAACGATGGTAATACCATTCCTAGTAACAGGTAATGCAGAGGCTATAGAAAGAGAGGAACTTTGAACAATCAGTAAGGAAAAAAGTACTGAGAAAACTATTGGGACTGAAGACAGACAAGACCCCACGGCCTATTACCTATCTAGGGACTTAAAAGGAAGTGACAGTAGATAGTGGATCCAAAATTTCCCGGATGCAGAAGTTACAATGGATTGGCAAAATGCTAATACTGTTATTCAAAAAGGGAGAGAGTCAGAAAGTAGGAAACTATAGACTAGTTAAGTTTAATGTGTGCCACTGGGAAATCATTACTATCCATTATTAAGGAAGTAATAACAGAACATTTGGAAAGTCAATACAATCCTTCAGAATTAATGTGGTTTTGTGAAGAGTAAGCCATGTTCGACTAATTTGCTGGAGTTATTAGAGGATTAACAAGCAAGATGAATAATGGACATCCTGTAGATGAAGTAAATCCAGTCTTCTATAAGTCATTTTGTAAAGGTGCCTCAAAAAGAATAATACACCAGATAAGATCACTCAGAGTTGGGATAATTTATTAGCTTAGATAGAGGAATGGCTAACCAACAGAAAGTGGAGAGTCAGGATAAATGGGTCTTTTTCTGGTTGGCAAGATGTGACTAGTGGGGCTTCACAGGGTTCGGTCCTTGGGCCCTAACTATTTAGGATCTACATTAAATTACTTGGAGGCAGGAATAGAACGTATTATAGCCAAATTTGCAGATAACACAAAAACAGATGGGAAATTAAGTTGCAATGAAGAAATAATAAACTTACATATGGATAGGTTAAGTTAGCAAGTTTTGAGAAGATTTGTAGCTCAGGTGGAGATTCTGGATGTAGTTTGCCCGCTGGGCTGGTGGCTAGTGGGGTGTTAAGGGGAGGTTTGTATTTAAGACATTTAGGTAGTACCGGTTTCCTTAGGCATTTGTGCAGGATGTACAGCTTTCGCAGGTGGCACTCTGTCGGATGGCATTGGTATCCCATTTTCGGGCCAGTTTTAGTGTATTGTGCCCATAGGTGTTAGCGAGATTTGAGAAGATTTGTAGCTCCGGTTGAGTTTCTGGATGTTGGTTTGCTCGCTGAGCAAGCGAGCAAACCTACACCCAGGATAGGTTAAGTGAATGTGCCATAATTTGGCACATGAAGTTTAACTTCAATAAACAAGTTATCCATTTTGATTGGAGAAACAGAAAGCCAACTTATTATTGAAATGGACAGAAACTTGAATGTTTTGGTGCAGAGGAATCTGTGTACCCTCTGACTTGTACAAGCACAGCCAGTAATAAGGAAGCCAATTGGAGTTTAGTCACTTATTGCTAAAGGAACAGAGTATAACAGTACTGAAGCAGTATTGTAACTGTATAAGGAATTAATTAGTCCACAGCCAGAATATTGCATAAAATTTTGGTCCCCTTACTCAGAGAAATGTAGTTGCAGTTCAGAGGACATTCACTAGATTGATTCCAGAGATGGGTTTGTCTTGAGAGATAGAGATTCTCTGGACTTTAGAAGAATGAGAGATTGAATTGAAATATGCTAAAGGGAATTGACACAGTAGACAGACAATGCCTCATGTGGAACATTCTAGAACAAGGGGTCAGATTTTCAGTTGAAGGGGTAGCAGATTTGAGAAAGAGCTGAGAAAATAAATTGCTTCTCAAAAAGTGCGTGAATCTGTGGAATTCACTATTCTAGAGTATGGTGGATACTGGGGCATTGAGCAAATTTGAGGAGATAGACAGAATTTTAAGGGTAATGGAGGGCAGACAGGAAGTAGAGTTACGCCAAGAGGAATTCAGCAATGATCATTCTAAATGGCAGAGCAAGGTCAAGGAACTAAATTGTCTAGTGCTACTCCTAGTTTCTACATTCACTACACTCCTATTCATAAAATGATGATATCGCTGGCTAGACCATTATTTATTACCCATCAGTAATTGCCCAGGAGGGCAATTAAAAGTCAATGGCATAGCTGTGGATCTGAAGTTGCCAGATCAGGTAAGAATGACAGTTTCCTTTCTTAAAGGACATTAGTGAATCAGATGGGCTTTTCTGAAAATTGATTAAATGGTCATTGTTAGACTCTTAATTCCAGATTTTTACTGACTTCAATTTCCACCATTCACTGTCGGGATTTGAACCCAGGTCCCCAGAACATCGGTTGAGTCTCTGGATTAACAGCAAAATACCACTAAGCCATCAACTCCTCAATTTTGTATATTGTTAAGTAAATTAAAGCATTAGAGTTGTGCTAGAGTAATAAATATGCAAAGTGCTGACACAGCTGTTCATCTGAAATAGCTTTGGACGCAAATGTCCGTACTTCCGAAAGACATTGCTAGGTATCAATCAGGAACCTAGGATAATTTTGTTCCTTAATCCTGGAAAACAAAGCATAACTGCATAACATTTCTCTAACTGAATCTACTACGGAGGAAGAGTTATGTTCAAAACCTCAACTCTGCTGCTCCTCAGATGCTGCCTAACCGGCTGTGCTTTTCCAACACCACAGACTTTACATGTGACAGTAAACCTAATTCTATATGAGGTACTATTACAATATTAGTGCATTCTGTAGATCAACTATTAGGAAAGATAAAGAAGCAAACATTCAAGACAGTTGTTTACAGAAAATTAGATAATGCATGCATTATTTAGTATTTCCATTTAAACTAGAGATTTTTGGTCAGTTGTGTGAAGTTTTTAAGAGAAAGGTTAGAAAGTTATTTGGATAGTGACCTAAATATGTTATTCAAAGGCAGTCCGTTAATGTAGTAAAGTAGCCAGAGGCATGGGATTGGGGGTGATTTGGCGGTTTGGATCAGAAATTGGCTAGCTGAAAGAAGAAAGTGGATGGTGGTTGATGGGAAACGTTCATTCTGGAATTCAGTTACTAGTGGTGTACTGCAAAGATCTGTTCTGGGGTCACTTCTATTTGTCATCTCTACAAATGACCTGGATGAGGGCGTAGAAGAACAGGTTAGTAAATTTGCAGATGACACTAAAGGTTGGTGGAGTTGTGGATAGTGCTGAAGGATGTTGCAGGTTAGGAGGACATAGGTAAGCTGCAGAACTGGGCTGAGAGGTGGCAAAAAGAGTTTAATGCTAAAAGGTGTGAGGTGATTCACTCTGACGCGGCCGCAGTTGGAGTATCGCACAGAGTTCTGTTCGCCGCATTATAGGAGGGATATGGAAACTTTGGAAAGGGTTCAAAAGGTGATTTACTAGCATGTTGCCTGGTATGGAGGGAAGGTCTTCTAAGGAAAGGCTGAGGGACTTGGGGCTGTTTTCCTTCGAGAGAAGGCTGAGAGCTGACTTAATACAGATATTCAAGATAATCAGAGGATTAGATAGGGTGGATAGTGAGAGCCTTTTTACTCAGATCGTGATGGCTAGCACGAGGGGACATAGCTTTAGATTGAGGAGTGATAGATATAGGACAGATGTCAGAGGTAGTTTCTTTACTCAGAGAGTAATAGGGGCATGGAACACCCTGCCTACAACAGTAGTAGACTCACCATTTTAAGGGCATTTAAATGGCCACTGGATAAACGTATGTTCTATGTTCTAAGTGGTGCACCCATGTAGTGGCACTTGATAAAATGTTTATGCTAATGAGTTTATAACAGATATAGTAAAACACATTTAGGTATTTAGTTTAGTTTTAACTTGAGACAGTAGGTTTCAAGTTCTAATTCAGAATCCAGCATTTAGTTCAGATGAGGATAGTTTTTTTGGTAGGAGAACCAAATTTTACAGTTCACTCCCCTGAATGGAGTCATATCAGCAGAAGTGTTTGCTAGCCTGCGTAGTTTACAAACCAGGCAAGTTGGATAGAAGTGTTCAACTTGTTAAAACTGAAAATCTTAAGCCACCTTAGAGGTTCAGGTTTCAGAATAGGTTCAGAAAGGAATTGTAAAGAAAAACTGGAATATCTAAGTTTAAAAACTTGATAGGAGTGGTTTATTTCTGGAATAGAAATGCAGTAAAGGGTAACTTTGGGAAACAGGTTGAAATTTTGCTTTGATATTTATTAAATCTTTCTGTACGTATATACAGAAAATATAGCTTTTTATTCTCTTGCATAATAAATTTATAGTCTGTTAAAGAATTTTTCAGCATCATGCAAATGTTTCAGTGACTAACCATGTTAACTGCAAAATTTAAATATCAAGCCAGTTTATTCAATTTCACCATTGGCTGGGATCATGGCAAAAGTTGTAAACCTATATACTAGTAATAATAGGAGATATTATTCATTCTGACATACTCTGGGATAACAATACTGTAAGGGCAGGGCTGGTGAAGATTGCTAATGGTCAATCAGGAGAATTTATTGATCAGTGTGCTTCAAATTCAATATTCCTACATCTGATTCTAGGGAATCAAATGGGTCAAGTGCTATTAAAGGAAACTTATAATAGTGATTTGTCCCTAAAAAGGTTTATATTAGCTACAGAAAACGGTGAGGAGGAATCTGGTATTAATATGACAATTGGAGGAGGATCAAATTTTACAGACCAAGAACATATTTGACAAGAGGAAATGATTTAAGGTAACAGCAAAAGAAGCAATCATGAAAGCCATCTTTTAAAAATAAGCACTGTGATTAAATTGTGGATTGCACTGCCAGAAATTGTGAAGACTGATTCAAATACTATTTTTAGAAAGAAAGTAGTGAATAAACATCTGTAATGAAGTTTTGGGATATGTAGAAAGCACTGAAACATCCAGAATAGAAGAAATTAAGCAGGGGAGAAATTAAAACGGTGTTCATAAATAGTACTGGGAAAACTACTGGGACAAAAGGCTGACAGAACTCCCACACCTGATGGTCGATATCATAAAATTTTAGTCAGGGGTAAATGTAGGGAAATGGATCTGGGCGGGTTACTCTTCAGAGGTTTGGTGTGGACTTGTCGGGCTGAATGTCCTATTTCCACACTGTAGGGATTCTATGAAATAGCTGCAGAGAGAGATGATGTTCTTTTGTATTCTTTCAAAATTCCCTAGATTCTGCAAAAGCTCCAGTAGATTGGAAAATGACATGCAACATTACTATTCAACAAAACAAACAAGGGTGGCGGATAAAAAGGAGGAAACATTGCAACCAGTTGAACCAAGATTGGGAAAAATGCTAGAATCAAAGATGAAATGTCGGACGCTTAGAAAATAATACAATTAAAGCAGAGACAACTTTTTTTTTTTAAGTGAAAATAAAACCACGTTGGACCAATTTGGGTTCTTTGAGGATGTTTGAAGTAGTGTGGAGAAAGGAGAACGAGTAGATGTAATGCATTTGGATTTTCCAGAGGTAGTTGGTATGGTGTCAATATATCATAACAGAACTGGAAAACAGAAGTGAATGTACTACTGCCAAATTTGTGGATAACGAAAATAAATTGGAAGACAAGTAATGATAATGACAGAGTCTACAAAGAAACAGACAGACCTGAGTGGGCAAAAATCTGGGAGTTCGAATATAATGTGGGAAAAAGTGAGGTTGTGCACCTTTGCAGATAGAAGAGCTCATTATTTGAACATCAAAAGACTTTAGAAAAGATACAGCATCAAGGAATTTGGGAGTTCTTGTGCATAAATCTAAAAGCCAGCGTCCATGTTCAGCGAGTAATAGGGAAGGCAAATGGATGTTAGCTGTTATTTTAAAATGGGATGAAGTATAAAAATAGGGATATTTTGCTAAAACTGTACAAGTCATTAATTAGCCTTGATCTGAAATACTGTGAACAGCTTAGCCCAATTACCTAAGATATACTGGAATCAGAGGTATTCCAGTTATGGAGACATCTTAATGAAGGTTGAGCAGGTAGGGCATGTACTCATCGAGTTTAGAAGAATGACAGGTAATGTCATTAAAGCAAAACATTCCTAGGGACTTAGGAGTAGATGCTGAGCAGTTGTTTCCTCTGAAACAGTCTAAGACCAGACAGCATAGTCTAAGAGCAAAGATCACCCATTTAAGACAGAGATGAGGATTGTTTCCCCTCCCAATCTGTGGAATTCTTACTGCATAAGGCTAGAGGCTCAGTGTTTAAGTATATTCAAGGGAGAGATACATGGATTTTTAAATCAAGGGTTATGGAATCAAGAGTTATGAAAAAAAATACAGGTAAAGTGGACTTGAAGATTATCAGATTAACCACTGAAGAAGAAAAAGGAGACCAGATGAGCCAAGTGCCACTTCAGTTC
This sequence comes from Chiloscyllium plagiosum, assembly GCF_004010195.1. Taxonomy (NCBI): domain Eukaryota; kingdom Metazoa; phylum Chordata; class Chondrichthyes; order Orectolobiformes; family Hemiscylliidae; genus Chiloscyllium; species Chiloscyllium plagiosum. The sequence goes on from NC_057723.1 coordinate 77,205,040, forward strand.
ATCCATCGTATGGGAGGGGAAAGGGATTTGCAGAATTGTTCTTGCAGAAAACTGGTATGGGTGTGAAATTTTCTTCTGTACCCTAACTATTCTATGGTTCAATAAAAGCAGTGGATTTCCCACCACAGAAATACAACAGGTCAGGTTTCACCAAACCTGGAATTTATCCAGACACCACAACATATAAAAAGGACATGTTGGCCTCAAAAGGAATGCAGCACATTCTCCAGAACATTAACAAGACTTCAAGGTTTGAAAGATTATAAAAAGCTTTCTTCTGTGAAACAGAGTAACTGGATGATTTGATGGATGTTTTCATGATTTAGAAAGAACCTCATTGATTAGATTAAGATAATGTTCTTGCACTTATGGGGAAGCTTAGAGGGAACATAACAGTTAAATCAGAGCCAGGATATTTGACAGAGGAGTCAGAAGACACTTCTTGTAGTGTTTTTTTTAAAATATGGAACTCTACCACAAAAGAGACAGACACTGCTCATTGGAAAACATTTGAAAAATTTTGAGATTGATAGATTTTTGCTATCCAAGCGAGTGAAGTTTTGGGGAGCCAAGACTGTTGGAAAGAGTTAGTATACAGTTCAGCTATAATTTCTTGAATGATAGAAGAAACTTGATTTTTCACAACTTATTCGTGTTACTAAAACGAGTGATTAAAGTTGGGATTTTCCTGCCATGTATGAATAATCTATGCACCGTCTTAATTAAAATAAATGCCCAGTAAGTTAGGGAATTGGTTTGCAATGTTCAAATAAATAAATGTTAAGACTGGATTAATCCCAAAGAAGAATCTAAATGTATCAGTTTAACTAGTACTGTACTAATGTTTAAATACTGCACAAACCTGTGTGTTCTGGTAGTTGGCTTCAAACTGAGTTCCAGTCCCATTACAGACACCATAATGTTCAGAACTAGATTTGGTCTTGTATTCAATTGTAGTTGGGCCATTTTCTACATTAAATGGTTCCTTAGAAATGCCTTCATCTGACCAATTTAATACAGCTGTTGCAGCTGAAACAATCTCTGACGTACTTATGACATTATTATATACGGAAGAACTTTCAACGATACAAGATTTCGGGGTTGAACTCTCTATTCCGGTGATGATCTCATTTGATGCCTCTACAAAACCATTTATAAGAGTTGCAGAATTCATCTGCACATTATTTACAGTACTGTTTGTATTGTATGCACAGTGTGCAGATTCACTGACAGGAACTCTGGCCTTTAACAGTTTATTTCTCATTCGTTTTCTCGTTTTACAGTCAGAAGAACACCTAATTGAAGAGTTGGTATTCATCTTGCTATTCTGGTGTGCATATGTAGCATGGCAATCTTCTGAATTATTGCAGTGACTGTTGGAGTCAGCTGAAACATTTGGCTCCTTGGGTTCTGAAGTGAGCTGAAAGTCAAGCTTTTCTTTGCCAGGCATATGAAGCAAACCATCTTCACTAGTTAGGCAATATTTGGATATTCTGTCCTCAACAGACATGGAAAGTGCTTCTTCTGCCTGAACAACACCAGTTTCCCACTGTGTGTGCACTTTAACGGAAACCTAAAAACAAAAGAGAAGTCTCGAGTTAGCATAAAGCTTACAATGTAAAAGTAAACAAGTAAACTATAATTTATTGATGGCACCGATCAAATGAGAGTATAAACATTAGCTTCAATCTACAGTCCTGTATAAGCAGTGCCACGATAAATCACTGGAATCTACAAGGACTGCTTTGTATAATGTGATGTAAATTGTGGGATATTCATTCAGAATTTGGATTTCTGATTTTTGAGATAATAACTGATGGGTTTTCAGAATGCTTGAAGCGAATAATTAATTTTAAGCATTTCTGAAGCCATGGTGATTTCGTTCAAAAAAACGTGGAGGTATGGCTTTAGAATTACTGCGTTTTGTGCACCATAATTAGACTCTCATTTATTCGATTGCTTTGCATGGTAAATAGTGGCTCTCAAAATTTGAGATGTGTTCTGGACCATGTTTTTATTTTAAAGCTTCAAGGGAACTGCCAAGAGTTCAGAGATTGTTTTAGTTTCACATTTGACTTTGAGTGGGACAGTACAGTGAAGTCCTTGGAATAGGACAGCTCAAAAAGCTTTCGTCAGACGGATGTACAGTGAATTAGATCTTGGAGTGAGAGTTGGTGTTAGTCACACACTACAGTATTGGTACAACTCCCACAAGGGATTATTTATAGCTGAATCTACTTAAGCGGGTATGTGATGACTCCAGGAAAAAGCTATGTGCAGTTCTAGTCTAAGGGTTGAAGTCACAAGTGGCTATCAAATTTGTATTATAAAAGATAGAATATTCCAAATTATCATAATTTCTTTTGTAATAAACTTCTATTTTACTGTTCAAGCAAAATCTGCAGCATTACAAACTTGCATTTCAGCAGATTACTCAACTAAAACCAAAACAAGTATGCTGTAACCAGCTAGCTTCCTGTCTGGGATATGATTTGTTTGGCAATAATAGGTGGGACCATAACAATAGCATAGTGAAATTTCACTGTCAACTATAAGATCATAGATGTCACACACAAAGAACTTTGAATGTGAAGTTACAAGTTATACTTGAATGTGGTAATTTAATTATTCAGCAAATCTAGGCGTACTATCAACAAACAAACAAGGCTCAAACTGTAAAGATATCCATTACTGCACCTGCTGAGAATCACTGATGTTCAGAATGAACCATGTCTGTAACAGCAACCAATTAAGTAACAGGTTTTTGTTTTGTTTCAACCATCAGCCATGCCTTAAAACAAAAAATCAATCATTTAATGAATTATTTGCCATCATCTCATCACATGCCTGCTGAGACAATTATTTCATTGAAATGGTGGGGCAACACTGACCTAGTTCTATTCTTATTTATTCCAATAGACAAGGAATAGCCACCAATACCTTTAGCCATTTCTGCAGTTATCACTGCTGCTCTCCATGGATCTATCTTTGGACCCAGAATCTTATTCTATATGTTTTCCCCTTGGCAACAATATTGCAAATTGTCATTTTCCACAATGTTAGCAACCTGAACATTTTTAGCCAACTCTGCAGCCATTCTAAGATCATTCTTTTCCATAACAAATCACCCATCTCCTCTTGTGTCACCAAAACCCTTATCCATTCCTTTGTTACATTAAGATTTGACAATTCCAACCCATTTGTAGTTGTGAAAAGCTCAGTTTCTGAGTCCTATGGTACACCAAATGTCATTTACTCACTTTTGTTAATCTCCCTGCTAAACAGACCTTAATTTAAAATTCAAGCTACTCTGAAATCCATCCAAGATGTGATATCATTCTCTGTCTGTATTCTCCAGACTCACAGCAGGGATCTGTATCCCTTCACTTGTAGAGTCTTGAGCAGCCCCAATTTTTATCACTCCAACCTCAACTGCCATACCATTAACTGTTTATAGCCAAAACTCTAAAATTGCCTCCAATAACCCAAAGACTCTCTACTTTTCTCTAAGACAGTGCTTACAGCCCAAACATTTAACCAAGATTTTGGTCAACTTCCTGAACTATTCCCTGTAAGGTGTAATGTCAAATTTTACTTTTTTAATGTTACAGAAAGGACCGACGGTTGACTTATTATTTAGCAGCTTTTGAAGCTTTTTACAGGAAGAGAAATACAGTACAACTGTTAAATTAGTTTCTTTTAAAAAAAATTAGTCAATTTCAGAGTGTATCCAAGTGTATTGGATCTTTATTACTGATTGCTGCCTTCAGTGCAATAGGGCAAAAAAGGATAAAATCTCTCACACAGCACCTTGTTTCTATGCACATCAGTTTCCCCATTTTTGGCATTTCTTTGAACCAGCAGCTCATACTGATGTCTTCCTTCAAATGGTTCAACCACTGCTGAAGCAACCCAGGCGTGTTCAACAACGATGCCAAAAAACCGAACGTAATATTGTCGGCAGGGCCGCCTGCTGGGTTCTAATAAAAACAAACATTAAAACAAACACGTCAGCAATCCAAAATGATTATCAAAGGTTTATTTAAATTTAGCTTCTGTGACTATGTACTTAATGTTACAAACGTTGAAGTAAACATTTAGTAAAGTGCCACCCTTTCCAATAAGTCATTGGTAGTACAGAGCTTGAACACTGCTGCAGATAGACATTCTTTCACAGGACAATTTAAGAATAACAACGTAAATGCAAAAACAAATTTCACTGTATGAGATGATGATCATGATTGGATGGCAAGTAGACCGATTGGTAGGGGTGATGCTATAGAGAATGAATCAGTTAGAGATGACTGACAGTTAAGTCCAAATCTGATGCTGAAATAGGGCAAACCAAAGCCATTCTGTAGAATAAAAGCAAGCCCAGTCACATTTCTAGCTATATAAACTCAAACAGGCTGTTACTGTGGTTCCGTAAAAGTCCCCAATCTACCTCAGATTGCTTGGAAGGGAAAAGTATCTCAAATTTTTGAACAAGAGATTAAACTAGTTGGTTCATGTTAGCACTATGCAGCAGCAATAAGTACAATGTTCACCACTACCAAGATGCTTCCATCAAGTCAAAAAGACATTCGGCCTACCACATTGAATGATGCAACATATAATTTTCAGTGCCATAGTGATACTAGGTATGCAGGCTTTATTTCTGAAAGTTTAGCAGGAATTATCAAACAGCATATCTCTTCAGTTGTTTGCAATAAGATATGACTCTACATTAACCAGCCATGTTTGTAAAACTTTATACACAATGTGCTTCCACAACTTGACAGTATTTGCTAAGCAATCCAGAGTTTGCCAAGACTTCTGCTGGCAACCAATTATGAAGGGGAGAAAGTGAGGACTGCAGATGCTGGAGATCAGAGCTGAAAATGTGTTGCTGGAAAAGCGCAGCAGGTCAGGGGGCATCCAAGGAGCAGGAGAATCGACGTTTTGGGCATAAGCCCTTCTTCAGGAATGAGCCTCATTTCTGAAGAAGGGCTCATACCCGAAAAGTCGATTCTCCTGCTCCTTGGATGCTGCCTGACCTGCTGCGCTTTTCCAGCAACACATTTTCAACCAATTTGAACTCAATGGAGTGCACCAATGCGTAATAGAATACAAATTAATATACAAGGCTCTCTATTTTGCAGGCAGAAATAATATGTATACACATTAATAGTCACAGGAACATTCAAATGTTTCAGTTTTCAAGGTAATGCCCTGACCAAACAACCTGCCTGATTTAAGACACAAAGAAAGCTACACTGAGCTGTCATTACGTAACTGCTGCACTGTTGATGGCTATACATCTCACTGTATAAAAAAGCAAATTCCTTTTACAATGGTATTTTTCATATTTGTTCCAATGAGTATAAGACAAATTACTTGGTGAAAATGTATTTTCCCCAAAAAATATGTAAATATCTGCTGAACGTTTCCCCAAATGACAAACATCTGGATCTCAGTTGGCACACCACGATGAAGAGACAAAATCAGGGGAGTAAGGCAAGAGAATCAACTGCAGGCTGATAACGTAGAATAGAAAATCATTGTTGTGGTTCTGTTCGCCGAGCTGGGAACTTGTGTTGCAGACGTTTCGTCCCCTGTCTCGGTGACATCCTCAGTGCTTGGGAGCCTCCTGTGAAGCGCTTCTGTGATCTTTCCTCCGGCATTTGTAGTGATTTGAATCTGCTGCTTCCGGTTGTCAGTTTCAGCTGTCCGTTGCAGTGGTCGGTATATTGGATCCAGATTGATGTGGTTATTGATTGAATCTGTGGAGGAGTGCAATGCCTCTAGGAATTTCCTGGTTGTTCTCTGTTTGGCTTGTCCTATAATAGTAGTGTTGTCCCAGTCGAATTCATGTTGCTTGTCATCAGAGTGTGTGGCTACTAAGGATACTGGTCGTGTCGTTTCGTGGCTAGTTGGTGTTCATGGATGCGGATCGTTAGCTGTCTTCCTGTTTGTCCCATGTAGTGTTTTGTACAGTCCTTGCATGGGATTTTGTACACTGCATTGGTTTTGCTCATGCTGGGTATCGGGTCCTTTGTCCTGGTGAGTTGTTGTCGGAGAGTGGCTGTTGGTTTGTGTGCTGTTATGAGTCCTAGTGGTCGCAGTAGTCTGGCTGTCATTTCAGAGATGTTCTTGATGTATGGTAGTGTGGCTAGTCCTTTGGGTTGTGGCATGTCCTCGTTCCGTTGTCTCTCCCTTAGGCATCTGTTGATGAAATTGCGGGGGTATCTGTTTTTGGCGAAATACATTGTATAGGTGTTCTTCTTCCCCTTTTTGCAGTTCTGGTGTACTGCAGTGTGTTGTGGCTCTTTTGAATAGTGTCTTGATGCAACTTCTTTTGTGTGTGTTGGGGTGGTTGCTTTCGTAGTTTAGGACTTGGTCTGTGTGTGTGGCGTTGATGATCCGGTGTGTGTTCTCTATTTCTGTGTTTTTAATGATTACAAAGGTGTCATCCACATATCTGACCCAAACACAACCTCAACACCAAGGAGAGGGAAGTACTAAAATCACCAAGAAACGATAAGAACGTAATCATACTACCAGCAGACAAAGGCAGAATGACAGTCATCCTGGACAAAGCAGAGTACATCCAAAAAGCGCAACTACTTGCAGATACTAACACCTATCAAAAGAGGGAATTTGACCCCACCCCACAGCTCACCAATAGGATAAACAACACACTGAGGAACCTACAAAAAACGGACAGATAACCAGGTTTGACCTACAAAGAATGAAACCTGAAAGCAACAACACCCCCAGATTCTATGGACTACCTAAAGTGCACAAACCAGACATCCCACTCAGACCCATAGTATCACTACCAGGGACACCATCACACAAACTGGCTAAAGAACTACAGCAGAAACTGAAACGCTTGATCAACGGATCCAGACACTCTATACAATCAACACAGGAATTCTTAGACATCATCAGAAATATACACATAGACAAGGAAGAAACCATGGTCTCATTCGAAGGAACGGCACTGTTCACCTCTATCAACAAAACCCTAGCCAGAGAAACAATAGCCAACCTGCTGGACATACAGAACAGACAACAGGACGGTGAACCTATCAACAAAGACGGCATACTCAAACTACTGGACCTGTATCTCACAACACACTTCACATTCAACAACCAAATATATGAACAAATCAACAGCACACCCATGGGCTCACCCATCTCTGGACTCATAGCAGAAGCGGTAATGCAAAGATTAGAACAAACAGCCTTACCGCAAATTCAAGCCAAACTCTGGGTCAGATATGTGGATGACACGTTTGTAATCATTAAAAACAGAGAAGTAGAGAACACACACCGGATCATCAACGCCACACTCACAGGAATCCGATTCATTGGAGAGGAAGAAAAGACCAACTCCCATTCCTAGACGTGATGGTACAGAGAACACTGAACGGAGAATTCACCACAAAGATGTACAGGAAAGCCACACACACAGAGCAAGTCCTAAACTACGAAAGCAACCATCCCAACACACACAAAAGAAGTTGCATCAAGACACTATTCAAAAGAGCCACAACACAATGCAGTACACCAGAACTGCAAAAAGAGGAAAAAGAACACCTATACAATGTATTCGCCAAAAACGGATACCCCCGCAATTTCATCAACAGATGCCTAAGGGAAAGACAACGGAACGAGGACATGCCACAACCCAAAGGACTAGCCACACTACCATACATCAAGAGCATTTCCGAACTGACAGCTAGACTACTGCGACCACTAGGACTCATAACAGCACACAAACCAACAGCCACTCTCAGACAACAACTCACCAGAACGAAGGACCCGATACCCAGCATGAGCAAAACCAACGTAGTGTACAAAATCCCAGGCAAGGACTGCACAAAACACTATATAGGACAAACACCCAATATACCGACCACTGCAACGGACAGCTGGAACTGACAACCGGAAGCGGCAGATACAAACCACTACAAATGCCAGAGGAAAGATCACAGAAGTGCTTCACAGGAAGCTCCCAAGCACTGAGGATGTCACCTAGACAGGGGACGAAACGTCTGCAACACAAATTCCCAGCTCGGCGAACAGAACCACAACAACGAGCACCCAAGCTACAAATCTTCTCACAAACTTTGAATAGAAAATCATTTATTCAATATTGGCAGTGACCAATTAAGATCAACATTTATTGCCCAATTTAGGTGGCGAGCATACGCAAGAGGGGGATGGGACAGCTGGCCTATTCATCCATGACAAGGTACACATAGAAGTCTGTTTGTGAGGAATCCCCAGAATTGCGACCCATTGAATGCAGTGTGACTTGGCAGATGAATTTGCATGCTCTCATGCATCTATTATCATTGCCATTCCAGATGGTAAAAATTGCAGGTATGGGAAGTGGGACAGAAGCAGCCTTTTCAAAAAAGAAAATAGTTCATGACTGTCAGCAAAGATATATCCCAGTAAGGAAGGAAGATTCTAGGAAGGGGATAAGTTGACCATAATAAACTAGGGAAGCTAAAGAGAGCATCAAATTGAAAGAAAAGCATACAACGTAGCAAAGGTTAGTGCTAAGTCAGAAGATTAGGAACATCTTCAAAGCCAATATAAGATGATCACAAAAATAGAGGGGGTGAAAGAAAAATAAACTCAGCAAACTAGCAAGTAACAAAGACACACCTACTAGAAGACAGGCCTGCGTAGACACACCTACTAGAAGACAGGCCTGTGAAACAAGAAAAGGACAAATTGATAATTTAGCTATGCAAGGGCCTTTGGGGAGGAGTGACCATAATATGATGAATTCTTCATTAAGACGGAGAGAGATGCGGCTGATTCGGAGAAGCATACTTAACCTAAACAGAGAAAATGATGATGCTATGGAGGTGCCATAAATTGGGTAGTGTCACTCAAAAGTACGACAGCGGACAGGCAATGACAAACATTAAGAGAAAAAAAGTAGCTGGAAGAATTGCAAAAATTGTTCTTTCCTGTCCTTTTTCCTGAAACAGGAAAGAGCTGGTCTCGGCTCACAAGGAAATTCTGGATGGTATTAAATGCACATAAGGGGCGTACAAATTGGCTAAAAAGAAACAGCAGCAGAGCTGAGGATTGGGAGTAGTTTAGATATCAGCAAAGGATGACAAAAGAAAGTACAAGGTTAAGTTTTCAAGGAACATACAAACTGATTGTAAAATCTGTTATGTGAAGAGAAAATGATTAGTGAAGACAAATGTAGGTCACTTAGAACCTGAAACTGGGAAAGTTACAATGGGAAATAAAGAGATGTCAGATCAATTAAACACATAATTTGGTTCCACGCTCAAAGGAGGAAACAAAGAACATCCCAAAAATGTGGGAAACAATCTAGAGAGGAACTGAAGAAAATCAGTATCAGTAGGAAAATAATATTAGAGATTAAAGGCTGACAAATATGAGGTTCCAACAAACTACACATCAGAGTAGGTAGGGAAATGGCTGTAGAAATAGCAAATGCATTTGTGGTCATCTTTGAAGAGTCCATGAACTCTGGAACATTCCTATGGATTTAAGGGTAGATCGAAGAATTTTTTTTAAAAAAGTAGACACAAAATAGGGATTTAAATTGACTGGTTAGCTTGACATTGGTAGTAGGAAAAATGTTAGAATTCATAAGATTTAATGGCACAGCATTTGGAAAACAGTGACAGAATCAAACAAACAGAAAGCTTAAGTTTATGAAAAAGAAAACCCAGTTTAAAAATACATTGGAATTTTCAGAATGTAGAGCTGATAAAGGGGGTGGCGGGGGAAATCACAGGATGTGGTTTACTTGGGCTTGCAGAAAACATTCGATAGCATCCTACACTGAACCACAAGATCATATTAACTAGGAACTGGGAGTCGGCCATTTGGCCCCTCAAGCCTGTTGCGCCATTCAATTGGATCATGGGTGATCTGACGCTCTTCACATCCACTTTCCTGCATTGTTCTCATAAACCGATTCTCCTCGTGATCAAGAATCCCTGCCAGTTTTAAATATACATAAGGAGTGTGCCATGTACTTCTCTATGACAAGGTCTTCCAAAGACTCAACCCTCAATGTTTCATTTCAGTGTTAAATTAGTTCTGCTTAATTCTGAAACTATGCCCGCTGGTCCTAGACAACTATGAGCAGAAACATCTCAGCATTCAGCCTCCTGTCTGGGTAATCAAAGATGGAGGATGGGAAAAATTTCTGGCTGTAACAGCTGCTTCTTTTTTGAGGTATTTTAAGTGCTGGAGGTGATTTCCTCAAATTCCAGGAGCAGCAATTACTGTTTTAGTGTTTTGGGAACAGCAGTTTTAAAAGGGAGAAGGACAGACAACAAAAGAAGCAGATAGAGAGAGAGAGAGAGAGAGAGAGAGAGAGAGAGAGAGAGAGAGAGAGAGATGAGGCAGTGTTTTGTAGAGGAATAAGACAATGTCAATTTCTGGGTCTGTAGATTGTGAAGGAGCAAAAATGGCATTTAGTAGAGTGATATGTACTTTGCATCAGATGTGGGAGTTTAAAGAGAGTTTAAGGTTACTGCGGATTAAATCTGCCATAAATGCTGTTGGATGCGAATATTGTCAGATCAAATGGATTGGTTGGAGAGACAGTTAGAAGCAATGAGGAATTTGCAACAGCAACAGTTTGTGATGGATGGCAGTTATAGGAAGGGGGGGAAAAAGGCTCATAGATGGGTTAAACTCCAGGAAAGGTAAGAGAGGTAGGCACCAAGTGCAAGAGTCTTTTGGGGATATACCCATTTCAAACAGAAATGCTGGTTGGAAAATGTAGAGGGTGATGGATTCTCAGGGGAACGTAGCACGAACACCCAAGTTTCTGGTATTGAGACTGGCTCTAATGCAACGAGGGGTACGCTGGCTTCCAAGAGATCAATTGTGTTAGGGGACTCTCTAGTCCGAGGTACAGACAGACATTTCTGTGGCCAGCAGCGAAAAATCAGAAAGGTGTGTTGCTTCCCTGGTGCCTGGATCAAGGATGTCTCAGAGAGGGTGCAGAATGTTCTCAAGGGGGGAAGAGGGGCCAGCAAGAGGTCATTGTCCGCATTGGAACCAATGACATAGGAAGGAAAAGGTTGAGATTCTGAAGGGAGAGTATGGAGAGTAAGGCAGGAATTTAAAAAGGAGGTCCTCAAGAGTAGTAATATCTGGATTACTCCCGGTGCTACGAGCTAGTGAGGGCAGGAATGGGAGGATAGAGCAGATGAATGCATGGCTGAGGAGCTGGTGTATGGGAGAAGGATTAACTTTTTTGGATCATTGGAATCACTTTTGGGGTAGAAGTGACCTGTACAAGAAGGACGGATTGCACCTAAATTGGAAGGGGACTAATATACTAGCGGAGAAATTTGCTAGAACTGCTCGGGCAAATTTAAACTAGTAAGGTGGATGGGGGGAACCCAGGGAGGTAGTGAGGAAAGAGATCAATCTGAGACTGGTATAGTTGAGAACAGAAGTGAGTCAAACAAACAGTCAAGGCAGGCAGAGACAAGGTAGGATGAATAAATTAAACTGCATTTATTTCAATGCAAGGGGTCTAACTGGGAAGGCAAATGAACTCAGGGCATGGTTAGGAACATGGAACTGGGATATCATAGCAATTACGGAAACATGGCTCAGGGATGGGCAGCTTATTGTTCCAGGATACAAATGCGACAGGGAGGCAACAGAGGAGGGGAGTGGCGTTTTTGGTAAGGGGTAGCATTACAGCTGTGCTGAGGGAGGATATTCACAGAAATACATCTAGGGAAATTATTTGGGTGGAACTGAGAAAAAAAGAAAGGGATGATCACCTTATTGGGATTGTATTATAGATTCCTAATACTCAGAGTGAAATTGAGAAACAAACTTGCAATGAGATCTCAGCTATCTGTAAGAATAATAGGGTGGTTATGGTCGGAGATTTTAACTTTCCAAACAGACTGGGACTGCCATGATAATAAAGGTTTAGATGGAGAGGAATTTGTTAAGTGTGTACAAGACAATTTTCTGATTCAGTATGTGGATGTACCTCCTAGAGAAGGTGCAAAACTTGACTGACTCTTGGGAAATAAGGCAGGGCAGGTGACTGAGGTGTCAATGGGGGAAGCATTTGGGACCAGCAACCATAATTCTATTAGATTTAAAATAGCGATGGAAAAAAGATAGACCAGATCTAAAAGTTGAAGTACTAAATTGGAGAAAGGCCAATTTTGACGGTATTATGCAAGAATTTTCGAAAGCTGATTGGGGGCAGATGTTTGCAGGTAAAGGGACAGCTAGAAAATGGGAAGCCTTCAGAAATGAGATAACGAGAATCCAGAGAAAGTATATTCCTGTTAGGGTGAAAGGAAAGGCTGGTAGGTATAGGGAATGCTGGATGACTAAAGAAATTGAGGGTTTGGTTAAGAAAAAGAAGGAAGCATATTTAAGGTATAGACAGGATAGATCGAGTGAATTCTTAGAAGAGTATAAAGGAAATAAGAGTATACTTAAGAGGAAAATCAGGAGGGCAAAAAGGGGACATGAGATAGCTTTGGCAAATAGAATTAAGGAGAATCCAAAGGTTTTTTACAAATACATTAAGAATAAAAGGGTAACTAGGGAGAGAATACAGCAAGGCGTCCTTTGTGTGGAGACACAGAAAATGGGGGAGATACTAATGAGTATTTTGCATCAGTGCTAACTGTGGAAAAGGATACGGAAGATATAGACTGTCGGGAAATAGATGGTGGCACCTTGCAAAATGTCCATATTACAGAGGAGGAAGTGCTCGATGTCTTGAAACACGGAAAGGTGGATAAATCCCCAGGACCTGATCAGGTGTACCCTAGAACTCTGTGGGAAGCTAGAGAAGTGATTGCTGGGCCTCTTGCTAAGATATTTGTATCATCGATAGACACAGGTAAGTTGCCGGAAAACCGGAAGTTGGCTAACATGGTGCCACTATTTAAGAAGGGTGGTAAGGACAAGCCGGGGAACTATAGACCAGTGAGCCTGACATTGGTGGTGGGCAAGTTGTTGGAGGGAATCCTGAGGGACAGGATGTACATGTATTTAGAAAGGCAAGGGCTGATTAGGGATAGTCAACATGGCTTTATGCATGGGAAATCATGTCTTACAAATTTGATTAAGTTTTTTGAGGAAGTTACAAAGAGGATTGATGAGGGCAGAGCGGTAGATGTGATCCATATGGACTTCAGTAAGGCGTTCGACAAGGTCCCCCATGGGAGACTGATTAGCAAGGTTAGATCTCATGGACAATAGGGAGAACTAACCATTTGGATACAGAACTGGCTCAAAGTTAGAAGACAGAGGGTGGTGGAGGACTGTTTTTCAGACAGGAGCAGAGGGTTGTTTTTCAGACTGGAGGCCTGTGACCAGTGGAGTGCCACAAGGATCAGTGCTGGGTCCTCTACTTTTTGTCATTTACACAAATGATTTGGATGCGAGCATGAGAGGTACAGTTAGCAAGTTTGCAGATGACACCAAAATTGGAGATGTAGTGGCAAATGGAGTTTAATTCAGATAGTGAGAGGAGCTGCATTTTGGGAAAACAAATCTTAGCAGGACTTATACACTTAATGGTAAGGTCCTAGGGAGTGTTGCTGAACCAAGAAACCTTGGAGTGCAGGTTCATAGCTCCTTGAAAGTGGAGTCGCAGGTAGATAGGATAGTGAAGGTGGTGTTTGGTATGCTTTCCTTTATTGGTCAGAGTGTTGAGTACAGGAGTGGGGAGGTCATGTTGCGGCTGTACAGGACATTGGTTAGGCCACTGTTGGAATATTGCGTGCAATTCTGGTCTCCTTCCTGTCAGAAAGATGTTGTGAAACTTGAAAGGGTTCAGAAAAGATTTACAAGGATGTTGCCAGGGTTGGAAGATTTGAGCTATAGGGAGAGGCTGAACAGGCTGGGGCTATTTTCTCTGGAGCGTCGGAGGCTGAGGGGTGACCTTATAGAGGTTTTCAAAATTATGAGGGGCATGGATAGGGTCAATAGGCAAAGTCTTTTCCCTGGGGTCAGGGAGTTCAGAACTACAGGGCATCGGTTTACGGTGAGAGGGGAAAGCTATAAAAGAGATCTAAGGGGCAACGTTTTCACGCAGAGGGTGGTACGTGTATGGAATGAGCTGCCAGAGGAAGTGGAGGTGGTTGGTACAATTGCAACATTTAAGAGGCATTTGGATAGGTATATGAATAGGAAGGGTTTGGAGGGATATGGGCCGGGTGCTGGTAGGTGGGACTAGATTAGGTTGGGATATCTGGTCGGCATGGATCGGTTGAACCAAAGATTCTGTTTCCATGGTGTACATCTCTGACTCTGTCAAGCCCCTTAAGAAACCTGTATACCTCAGAGATCACATAGAATCCCAATGTGTTTAACCTTTGCTCATGACACAAACCCTCCATAGTAGGAATCATGTTTGTTAGCCTTCTCTGAATTGCCTCGATTTAAATAATATTTTTACTTAAATAGGGTGACGAAAACTTCCAACAATACTCCAGATGTGGTCTCACCAGCAGCTCGTACAACTGCAGTAAAACATCTCTGCCCTTATACTCCAATCCCCTTGAAATAAGGGGCAATATTCCATTAGCCTTCCTGATCACCGGCTGCACCTGGATTCTAGCTTTTGTGTTTTATGCACAAGTACCCCCCAAGTCCCTTTGTGTTACAGCTTTCTACAGGTTTTCTTCCATTTAAATAATATTCTATTCTTTTGTTCCGTTCCAAAGTGAACAAGTTCACAATTTCCCACATAACACAGTACACTATTTGTTAACTTTTTGCATTCTTAATTAACCTATCAATATCTCTCCACAAACCGTTCCAACTCTTTCTCCTGCCTTTCCACTTATTTGCAACATCTGCAAATTTGGCAATAGTACATTCACTTACACATGATTAAAAAACAGTTGGAGGTCAAGCACATACCCTTGTAAAATCCCGATGGTCACAGGTTGCCAACCTGAAAAAGAACCCCTTATCCTCACTTGCTGTTTCATGCCCATTAACCAATTCTCTCTTTATACCAATATTACCTCCAATTCTGTGGTTCTTATTCCATGAGTTAACATTGAGGGGTACCTTGACGAACCCCTTTAAGTTCAAATACAATGCATTTACTGGTTCCCCTCTATCTGCTATGAAGGGGACATCCTCAAAAAAAAACTAATGAAATTAGTCAGACCTGATTTCCCTTTCATGCACCCGATGTGGCCTCCTCTATATTGGGGAGACAGGCCGCCTACTTGCGGAACGTTTCAGAGAACACCTCTGGGACACCCAGACCAACCAACCCACCACCCCGTAGCCCAACATTAACTCCCCCTCCCACTCCACCAAGGACATGCAGGTCCTTGGACTCCTCCATCGCCAGACCATGGCAACACGACGGTTGGAGGAAGAGCGCCTCATCTTCTGCCTGGGAACCCTCCAACCACAAGGGATGAATTCAGATTTCTCCAGTTTCCTCATTTCCCCTCCCCTCACCTTGTCTCAGTCAAATCCCTCGAACTCAGCACCACCTTCCTAACCTGCAATCTTCTTCCTGACCTCTCCGCCCCTACCCCACTCCGGCCTATCACCCTCACCTTGACCTCCCTCCACCTATCGCAATTCCAATGCCCCTCCCCCAAGTCCCTCCTCCTTACCTTTTATCTTAGCCTGCTGGACACACTTTCCTCATTCCTGAAGAAGGGCTTATGCCCGAAACGTCGATTCTCCTGTTCCTTGGATGCTGCCTGACCTGCTGCGCTTTCCCTTTCATGTAGCCATGCTCACTCTGCTTTATTAGATGATCTTCCAAATTTTCTATGATTTCCTTAAAATCGATTCCTGTACTTTTCCAACAATAGACGTTAGACTTATCAGCCTATAGTTACCCACTTTTTGTCTTCTCTTTTTGAATTGGGATGCCCATATTGGCAATTTTCCAACCCTCTGGCACTTCCTCAGAATCCAAGGACTTTTAGAAAAATACAACCAATACATCCATTTTTGTAACTCCCCCTGTTAGTATCCTAGTGAGCAAGCCATCAAGGCTGGGGACTTCTGTCTTTAGCCCCATTAGTTTGGCTAGTACTACTTTGCTAGCAATAGCGATGATACGTCATCCCTCCCCCATATCTTTTAGTTTAATGTGATATTCATAGCATTCCAATGTAAGGACTGATGCAAAATGTCTATTTAATTTTTCTGCCATTTCCTTTTTTGCCATAACCACCTCACGAGGAGCCTATGTTTTTCTCCATAACTTTCTTCTAAGACGCCTATATTCAGTGACCTCTTGCTTCCTTTCATATATTTAAGACTGTAAAAAGTAAGAGTGGAAGCAAGGCCATTCAGCCAATCGAGTCCACTCCACCATTTACCCACACTCTCCCCGTAGCCCTTAATTCCTTGCGAGATCAAGGATTTATCAATCTCTGCCTTGAAGACACCCAACTTCCTGGCCTCCACTAACGCTCCGTGGCAATGAATTCCATAGGCCCACCACTCTCTGGCTGGAGAAATGTCTATTTCCATTCTAAATTGACCCCCTCTGATTTTAAAGCTATGCCCACAGGTCCTAGTCTCCCCGCCTAACAGAAACAACTTCGCAGCGCCCACTCTTTCCAAGACATGTATTATCTTGTTAAGTTTCTATTAGATCTCCCTTCAACCTTCTAAACTCTACTGAATACAATCCCAGGATCCTTAGCCAATCATGTGTTAGGCCTACCATTCCAAGGATCATGCATGTGAATCTCCGTTGGACATGTTCCACTGCCAGTATGTCCTTCCTGAGGTGTGGGGCCAAATTTGGACACAATATTCTAAATGGGGCCTAACTAGAGCTTTATAAAGTCTCAGAAACACATTCCTGCTTTTATAATCCAACCCTCTTGAGATAAATGACAACATTACATTTGCTTTCTTAACCATGGATTCAACCTGCAAATCAACCTTTAGAGAATCCTGGATTAGCATGCCCAGATTCCTTTGTACTTTGGCTTTATGAATTTCCTCACCATTTAAAAAAAATAGTCCATGCCTGTATTCTTTTTTCCGAAATGCAAGACCTCACACTTGCTCACGTTGAATTTTATCAGCCATTTCCTGGACCACTCTCCTAAAACTGTCTAAATCTTTCTGCTGCCTCTCCACCTCCTGAGTACTACCTGCCTGTCCACCTAACTTTGTATCGTTGGCGAATTTCGCCAGAATGTCCCGTGTCCCTTCATCCAGATCATTAATAAAGTGAACAAGATTAGGCCCCAACACTGAACCCTGCGGGACACCACTTGTCACTAGCTGCCATTCCGAAAAAGAAGATTTTATCCCAACTCTCTGCCTTCTGTCAGACAGCCAAATCTCAATCCATGCCAGTAGCTCACCTCGAACACCATGAGCCCTGACCTTACTCAGCAGCCTCCCGTGTGGCACCTTATTAAAGGGCTTTTGGAAGTCTAGATAGATGACATCCCCTGGATTTCTCTGGTCTAACCTACTTGTTACGTCTTCAAAGAATTCTAACAGGTTGTCAGGCACGACTTCCCCTTACTAAATTCTAATCTGACACTACACTTCCAAGAATTTAGAAATCTTATCCTTAACGATGAATTCTAGACTTTTACCTACAACAGAGGTTAGGCTAATCGGCCTATAATTTTCCATCTTTTGCCTTGATCCTTTCTTGAACAAGGGTTACAACAGTCATTATCCAATCATCTGGGACTTGCCCAGACTCTGGTGATTTTTGAAAGATTACAACCAACACCTCTGCTATTTCCTCAGCCACCTCCCTCAGAACTCTAGGGTGTAGCTCATTGAGGCCAGAAGATTTATCAATTTTTAGATCTTTTAGCTTTTCTAACCCTTTCTCTTTTGTAATAGCTACCATACTCCACTCTGCCCCCTGACTCTCCTTAATTGTTGGGACATTGTGTCAGTCTTCACAGTGGAAGACATGAGTAAAGTATTTAAGTTCTTCAGCTATTTCCTTATCTCCCATCACAAACCTTCCAGCATCAAGTTGGAGTGGCCCAATTTCTACTTTTGCACATGTGTTTTTTACGTATTGAAAGAAACTTTTACTGTCATTTCTAATATTACTGGCTAGCTTACCTTCATATTTGATCCTCTCCTTCCTTATTTCTTTGTCCTCTGTTGTTTTTGTAGTCTTCCCAATCTTGAGATTTCCTAATGCGCTTGGTCACTTCATAGGCGCTCTCTTTTTTTCTTTGATGCATTTTCTGATTTCCTTTGTCAGCCATGGCTGTCTATCCCCTCCCCGGATTATCTTTCTTTTCTTTGTGATGAACCGCTGTACTGCATCCTCAATTACACCCAGAAACTCCTGCCAGTTTTGCTCGACTGTCTTCCCCACTAGGCTCTGCTTCCAGTCGATGTTTGTCAGTTCCTCTCTCATGCCCTGTAATTACTTTTATTCAACTGTAACATCATTACATCCTATTTTGCCTTCTCTCTTTCAAACTGCAGACTGAACTCTACCCTATTATGATTGCTGCATCCTAAACATCCCCTTACTTTAAGGTCTTTTATAAAGTCTGGCTCATTACATAGCATTAAGTACAGAATAGCCTGCTCCATCACAAGCTGTTCCAAAAGTCCATCCTGTAAGCATTCTATGAATTCCCTTTCTTTGGATCCACCGGCAACATTACTCACCCAGTCCACCTGCATATTGAAGTCTGCCATAATCACCATGACCTTGCCTTTCTGACAAGCCCCATCTATTTCCCGGTACATCTTGCATCCCTCGTCCTGGTCACTGCTGGAAGGTCTGTACATAACTCCCACTATGGGTTTTCTGTCTTTATGGTTCCTCAACTCCACCCAGACTCCACATCCTCTGACCCTGTCATTCAGTGTCATAGATTTAATCTCATTCTTATCTAACAAGGCAACCCCGCCCCCTCTGCCCATCTCCCTGTCTTTTCAATAGGTTGTAAATCATTGAATGTTTAATTGCTAGTCCTGAACCCCCTGCAACCACGTCTCTGATACCTACTACATCATAATCATTCACGATTTTTGCCGTTAATTCATCTGCTTAAGAGTACGAGCATTTAGATAAAGCGGCTCAATGCTAATTTTCTTATTCTCATGATTTCCAACATCTCTAGTGATATGTCCTTAAGTTATCGTTCCTTTTTGCTTTATTCCTAGTCCACCTTGAACTTAATCTCTGCACACATTTTTATGGCTGCTTTTGTCAGTTTTTATATCCATTACTAGTTTACTTTTCCTCTTATCTTTTTAGTTCTCTTTTGCTGTTTCTGAATTTATGCTAGTCTTTGTAGCCACCACTGACTTTTGCATCATGTTTTCTTTCACATTAATACTCTGAACTTCCTTGGATAGCCATGGTTAGTTTATCCCTTGCAAAATCTTCTCTCGTTACTAGTACATATTTTTAATCCAGATGAAGGGTTTATGCCAGAAACATTCGGCTCTCCTGCTCCACAGATGCTGCTTGACCTGTTTTTCCAGCACCACCCCTTTCGACTGACTTCTCCAGCATCTGCAGTCCTCATTTTCTCCTAAAGGTTTGCTCGGTCATGAATTACTTCCTTAATTGTCACATCTTACAGTAATTCTTGCTAATCCAGCCTCCCAGTTCACTTTAACTATCTTTAACAGCTCGGAGGTAGGGTCACTGGACTTAAAATGTTAACTGATTTCTCGCCACTAACCTGCTGAGCTTTTCCAGCAATTTGTTTTTGTTTCTAATTTCCAGCATCCACAGTTCTTTTGGTTTTCACTTTAATTCTATCCCTATTTCATCGTTAGTATGTAAAGTTAAAGCCCAAGGGATTGGGGGCAGTAGATGGGAAACTGGCTGGTCGTCAGGAAATAAATAGTAGGAGTAAATGGATCATTTTTAGAGTATTAGTCAGTGACCAGTGGTGTGCCACAGGGATTAGCGCTTGAACCCAGTGATTCATAATATATACTGATTGACACAGGGAGGATAAGCTGGGAGGAGGATGCAGAGATACTTTAGTGCAATTTTGACAAATTGAATGAATGGGCAAATACATGGTGCAAGTATAAATGGGGATAAATGTGAGATTATCCACTGTTGCTAGCAAGAACAATAAGGTGGATTATCGGATTACCCTTTGGTTCAGAAAGGGCAACATGCAGTGGGACCTTGGTGACCTTTTTCACCATCACAACGCATTCAGATGTATTCAGGTATAGAAGGACTTTTATGAAGAGGGTTTGAGTAAATTGGATCTGTGCTCATTGGAGTTTAGGAAAATGAGGAGACCTCATCTGGAGTACACAATTCTTGGTAAGATAGATGGAATTGTTTCCTCTCGTGGGACAGTCAAAGAATGGAGGGTGCAATCTTAGATTAGACAGTTGCCCATTTAAGACAGATGAGGAGGATCTTTTTTTTTGAGATGGTGAATGTGTGGCTGTGAGTCCCAAACTAATCAATACATACTTCAAAATCGGACAAACATTTCTTTGGTACACCCATTTTTTTTTTGCCAGCTGAATTGATTTCAGGTGTCACATTTACTTGCGATAACTTATTTTCAGACCGGAGATGAATTTCTAACAGTGCATACAACAAGCTAAGGGATCAAAAGCATTAGTAGATTTTTGGATTCAAATAACATTGTCTTTAACTGCAAGCACGGACGTTTTCAAGATCTGCTCAACTGAACTCCAACTATTCATGAACATGGATCAGAGCAAAATGCAGAGTAAATTGCAATCTTCTGGGTTAGTGGAAAACCTGAGCATGCCTGTACATGCACAGGCTTTCCAGTTTGGCTTTCCACATGCAAATCTCTCTACTGACAAGCGCTCCCTCCTGCACTTCATGTACACCAGTATTGAAAATGCGAGCTCAACAGGTATGTTGTCACAAATAGCATGAGCGCAGCAATAACATGGCCATAGAAGGTTAGATATTCGTGTATCAGACAGCCAAAACAGGTACAAATTCATCTCTCCAAACTTCAGCCTCAGTGAGATCCATCTATAGCTCTGCACGTTTCTTTTAATCAGTTTATGTGATGAATTAAAAGAAACTGAACTAAATAGTTCGTGCATCCTGTCACAGCCTTTCACATTTGTTTAGGGGGAAATAGAATTTAAACTCCTCCTGCAGTGCTCGGAGATGCTTGAATAAGAGGTTGTGCATCTGGACAGCTGCCTCTACCGCTGACAAGGTGAGTGGAAACATCAAGTGAACCGGTCACCGACTCTTGGCAAAGGCCCAGTTTTAACCTAAAATCTTGAATCTTGGATGGCTAGAACGCCCCCTTCTTCCAAAGCATTTTACCACTCAGTTCATTCAGATGGCTTAAAACATCAGAAAGTCATGCCAGCTGAGCCCACCAGGAACTCTTTATAAAGGCACGCATTGTTGAAAACTCAGTTCACTCTGGAGCACATGAACATGGAAAAGTAACTTCCCCATGACAACAATTGCAACCCAGTGTCTAACAGTAAACTCTGCTTGACCCTCTGTCTCTACACAAAATAGTAAACAAAACATGATTTCAAAGGCTGATTTTATACGATTTTCACAGCTTACTCAAATATCATAGCTAACTTTTGTGAAATTGTTTTGGCTACAAGTGCTTCACACTGGTGGATGCAATGGGTGATCGGACCATCAGGATTTTGCTCTTTCATCTTACTGACAAATCCTTTTACTTTCCCCACCATGGAGGCGACTCTGTCAGTGCAAATGCTCCAATGCATGGCCCAGATATTTCCAAGTTGATATCTGGTGTGTGTAATATTTCTCCACCAGTCGCATCACTCAGTTGCTCCTTACAAAAGGAAAACTTCCCCTGAATGGATTAGCTATTAGGCAACATTGTCACCAATTCACCATCTAACTACTGTCAGAATATGGAATTTTGTTGATTTATTTACATCAGCTCCTAACATCACACCAATGCAATTTTTTTAAAAAACACACAGATAGGACTAAGGTTTCAGCAATGGTACGTCACTTCTTTGATTTTGCTACAAGCTCAACTGCAAAGTAACTAGCAACTGGAGCTTTACTCTCTCTCTCTCTCACACACACACACACACACACACACACACACGCAATAAGACACCTGGCTCGCTTGATGTTTTGGTGCCTCAAGCTCATGGGCAGATGGGAGATATTGATTGATTGGTGTGAACAGGATGTACTTGAGTAATTATATACATTGTTTGGGTAAAAACAATATCTACCTTACAAGGTACAACTTGGTAAGTTTCTCTGGAAATGTACTCAACCAGGCCAGTGATGAGTATTCCAGCACAATCAGTACTTGCAGAGACATATTCAACCGTACTGTGCAAGTCAGGAAAGTCTCTTGCCACATTAAAACCAAATTCTCTCATTGTCTTATAGCTGCAATATGGAGGTCGCTGATCCTATCACACTTCTGGTCAAGGTGACTACTGAAATTTTGATGGCTGAAAATATCTAACAATGTTAAGGGATTCTTGTGGAAGATAGTATCATTGATACTCTCATAGTATTATTAGTCATTTATGAACCCAAATCTGGGTATTGTCTAAGTCCTGTTTCAATATCTAAGGAATTACAAACAGAACTGACACATTGTCTCCATAATAAGTGAGGATGTTTGCTGATGCAATGCAATGCAATGCAATGTTTTGATGTTACAGCTAAGTCAGCTGAGGCTAGGACACAGCACTGAAGAATTCCTATAACAAGAGGGAAAGGAGAAAGTAATCTGGCATGCAAGCAGCGAAGGGTCCTAAAAGAATTGAGCAGTCACAATCTACAGCTGAAAACAACAAATGCTGGCGATCACAGCAGATGAGTCAGCATCCATGGAGAAAGAGCAAGCTAATGTTGAGTCAAGATGACTCTTCACCAGAGGTGAAGCAAAGTGTGGAGGGGGCAGCATTTATTTTACAGTTTTGGTGATGGATGGGCGGGTGGGAGGTGTACAGTACTGGGGGGAAAAACAAAAAGATGGTGATGGTTCAGATGCAGTGACCGGAATATGAGAATGGCAGAACAAGGGGGTGTCTAACAGCCAGACTTTAAAGAATAGACAGTCCCAATGGGATAAGGAGAGGGGAGAGGAGAGGAGAGAGGACATGATGAGAGAGAGTATAACAAGTAAAACTAAAAGAAAGGAACGGAATGGGAGTTAGTTCACAATCTGAAGGTGTTAAACTCAATAATCAAGTCCAGAAGGCAGTAAAGTGCCTAATCTGAAGAGATGTTGTTCCTCCAGCTTGCACTGTGATTCACTGGAGCATTGCAGCATGTCAAGGACAGATAAGTGGGCATGCAATCAGGACACTATTAAAACAAATGGCTATGGGAAGGTCAGGGTCCTGCTTGTGCACAGACCAGAGATGCTCTGCAAAGCGGTCACCTAGTCGGTGTTTGGTTTCTCCAATGCGGAGTAGGCCACATTGGGTGCAGTGAATACCGTACACAAGATTGAAGGAGATACAAATGAAATACTCCTTCGCTTGGAAAGACTGTTTCGGCCCTTGAATGGTGAGCAGGGAGGTGAAGAAGAGGCAGGTGTTGCACTTCTACACAAACATGGGAAGGTGCTGTGGGAAGAGGGTGTTAGAGGTCGACGAATGGACTAGGGTGTCTCAGAGGGAATAATCCCTGCATAATGCAGACAGGGGAGTGAGGGGAACATGTGTTTGGTGGTGGCGATGATCAAGAGTTGTCTGAAATGGTGGAGAATGATCCTTTGAACACGGAGTCTGGTGGCACGAATAGTTGAGGACAAGAGACCCGATCATGCTTTTGACAGTGATGGGAAGGGTCAAGGGCTGAAGCATGGGTGATATGTCAGATGCGGTGAGGGCCCTGTCAACCACAGTGGACAGGAAACCACAATATTGGAAGAAGCAAGCCATGTCACTAGTGCTGTTTTGGAAGGTAGCATCCTCCAAACAAGTGATGTAGGCAAATGAACTGCTTCTGATGAGAAAATATTTTGCAACATATGGAGCTCAGCTCAGCAATGGGCTTCACATTTCTTTCTCAAAGTTTTGCATTTAAAACACCTACCTTTCATTTTGGAGTGAATCTTCAGTAGAGGATCAAGACAGACAGCACTAGGCCACCAAGGACGTCTACTAAACTTCACCCATACCAAATCTCCAACCTCAAATTTCACTGGAATCACCTTCTTCCGTCTTCCAGCACACTGAAATCAAAATTACTTAAAATCAGACTAATGTCTCATGTGATATTATTTCTCAAACATTTTAAAATACAATCAGGGACAACCAGTCAAGTTATTTCAATCAAAATGCAAATACAACTTCATACTGCAAGGTGCCCTTATTATAATGGAGGGAAAGTTAAAAGTGCATTACTGAAAAGAAGTATCAACATAACAACTGAGCTTTTACACCTGACTTACATTATTGTTCATGAAAATTTAAATAACCATGTCCAAGGATGCAAATCATGCCTAATTCGTCTGACATTTCAATGATAATGGAAAATAAAATTCAAATTGTGCTTAAATCTCTGAAAAGAAGTTCACAAGATTGGGCAACTGCTTCCTTGACTAAAAGAAATCTTTGGCACAATTACAGATTATTGTCAAACACTACTTTAGGAACACGTGGACAAAATCTGTCATTATCCCCTTGTTATGGTTCTGAAGAGAGCATCCACTCCGTAAAAGCGAAAATAATTGTGCACCTTTTATGTACATAAGATATTTCAAAATGTTCAAAATAGGAGGTAATAATTATTTCAGAAAAATTCTAAGCTAATTTGAGCCACAAAAAATAATTTGAAAAAAGTTGCCTTTATATTAGATTACATTATTTACAGTGTGGAAACAGACCCTTCGGCCCAACAAGTCCACACTGACCCGCCGAAGCGCAACCATTCCCCTACATTTATTCCTTCACCCAACACTACAGGCAATTTAGCATGGCCAATTCACCTAACCTGCACATGTTTGGACTGTGGGAGGAAACCCACGCAGACACGGGGAGAATGACTATGTGGAGTTTGCACAGTCAGTCACCTGAGGCGGGAATTGAACCAGAGTCTCTGGCACTGTGAGGCAGCAGTGCTAACCAATGTGCCACTGTGCTGCCCATTTGAAGCAAAGAATGTTCACTTTTTTTTAATACATCAAAATGAAAGATCAACCAATTACTGGAAGGGACTTTGAACAGAACAGATTCTGTTTTTCAAACATGTGTAAACAGATGACATCAGCCTCCCTCAATAATTAATAAATAGCTTAGTTAGGAAGCCTGTAGGCCTAGGTACCTGGTTTAAATTGTCTTGCAGACTTTTTTTTCTAATTGATAACGTAGAAGGTAAAAACGGAATTAGAAAAATATAACACTCACTTCGGCTCAGACTTGGAGGGCCGAAAGGCATTTTCCTGGGCTGTAAATTTCCTTTTTTTTTAAAAAACACCCATGCCTAACAATAGCTGTAAAAAATGTGGTCTCCTCTATATTGGAGAGACAAAACGCCGACTGGGTGATCGCTTTGCTGAGCACCTTCGGTTTGTACGCAATCAGATCCCGGACCTTCCCATGGCTTGCCACTTCAACACACAATCCTGCTCCCATGCCCACATGTCTGTCCTTGACCTGCTGCAATGTTCCAGTGAAGCTCAACACAAACTGGAGGAACAGCATCTCATCTCCCGACTAGCCACATTACAGCCTGCCGGTCTCAACATTGAATTCAACAACTTCAGATGATTATTCCATCTCAACCCCTCTGTTTTCATTTTGCTCCGTAATTTTATTTCATTTATCTATCTTTTTCATTTTTTTTCCCACTGTTCTGTACCCCTTATTTCTTGATTGTCTCTCTTTCTCTCATTCCCCACTCTCTCATCACCTTTTTCCTCTCCTCTTCCCCCTTTGCTACCCTTCTCCCCTGT
>NC_057723.1:77231337-77254871 GCF_004010195.1 Chiloscyllium plagiosum
ATGGGAAGGTGCCGTGTGTGATGGGAGAGGTGTTAGGTGTGATGGAGGAGTGGACTATGTTGTCCCGGAGGGAACAATCTCGATGGAATTGCAAACGGGGGAGGGAAGGGAAGATGTGTTTAGTGGTGGCGTCGTGTTGGCGTTGGCGAAAATAGCAGAGACTATTCTTTGCATGTGAAGGCTGGTGGGGTGAAAGGTGAGAACAAGAGGGACCCTATCCTTCTTCTGGGAGGGGGTGGAGGGGGTGAGGGTCATGGTGTGGGAGATGGACCGCACACTGCTGAGAGCCCTGTCAACAACTCTAGGTGGGAAGCCACGGTTTGAGAAGAAGGAGCACATATTAAGAGCACCACTTTGGAAAGTGGCCTCATCGGAACAAATGCGGCAGAGGTGAAGGAGCTGAGAGAGAGGGATAGAGTCCTTACAGGACGTAGGGTGAGAAGAGCTGTAGTCCAGATAGCTGTGGGAGTCAGAGGGCTTGTAATGGATATTAGTGGATATTGTCGGAAATGGAGACAGAAAGGTCAAGGAAAGGAAGGCAAGTGTCAGAGATGGACCAGGTGAAGGTGATGGAGGGATGGAAACTGGAAGCGAAGTTTATGAATTTTTCCAGGTCAGGACGAGAGCATGAAGCCGCACCGAAATAGTCATCGATGTACCAATAAAGCAGTTGTGGGAGGGAACCCGGGTGCACCTGGAACAAGAAATTTTCCACATATCCCATGAAAAGGCAGGCATAGCTAGGACCCATGTGGGTACCCATTGCCACACCTTTGATTTGGAGAAAATGGGATGAGTTGAAGGAGAAGTTGTTGAGAGAGAGAACAAGTTCAGCCAGGAGGAGGAGAATGGTGGTGTTCGGGCCTCTTTTCGAGAAAGAAGCAAACAGCTTTCGAGCAGTCACGGTGTGGAATGGAGGTGTAAAGAAATTGCACATCCATGGTGAATAGAAGGTGGTTAGTGCTTGCAAATTGAAAGCTGTCAATGTGTCGCAGGGCATCAGAGGAATCCCGGATGTAGGTGGGGAGGGAGTGAACCAGAGGAGTTAGGATGGAGTCAAGGTGGGAGGAAATAAGTTCAGAGGGGCAGGAGCATGCTGACACAATGGGCCTGCCGGGACAGTCCTTCTTGTGGATTTTGGGGAGTAGGTAGAAACGGGCTGTCCGGGGTTGGGAGACTATGAGGTTGGAAGCTGTGTGGGGGGAGGCATCCGGAGGAAATGAGGTCAGTCACGGTGTTGAGACAATGGCTTGATGCTCAGTGGTGTGCTTATGCTCCAGGGTAGGAGGAAGAATCTGAGAGTTGGCGCTCAGCCTCTGCAAGGTCTATTGCATTCATTGCTCCCAATGGGGTCTCCTCTATATCGGAGAGACAAAACGCCGACTGGGTGATCGCTTTGCTGAGCACCTTCGGTCTGTACGCAATCAGGTCCTGGACCTTCCCGTGGCTTGCCACTTCAACACACAATCCTGCTCCCATGCCCACATGTCTGTCCTTGACCTGCTGCAATGTTCCAGTGAAGCTCAACACAAACTGGAGGAACAGCATCTCACCTTCCGACTAGGCACGTTACAGCCTGCCGGTCTCAACATTGAATTCAACAACTTCAGATGATTATGCCATCTCGACCCCTCTGTTTTCATTCTGCTCCGTAATTTTATTTTATTTTTAAAATTTTTTTTCCACTGTTCTGTACCCCTTATTTCTTGATTGTCTCTCTTTCTCTCACTCCCCACTCTCTCATCACCTTTTTCCTCTCCTCTTCCCCCTTTGCTACCCTTCTCCCCTGTATTCCATTTTGCCTCTGCTTCACCCATCCTCATATCTACATATTTTGTCACTTGGCACTGGCTTCAGCCTTGGTCATTCACAGCTCCTAATCTCATTATAATCTCTCTATGCACTGTCATTGTCACCTCTTTATTGCAACCTTTGCTTCTGCAGCCATGACTCACCTTCTCTCAGCCTTGTATAAATACCTCCCCATTTCTCCCTTTTTTTTTAAGCTTTGACAAAAGGGTCAGTTAGACTCGAAACGTCAGCTCTTTTCTTTCTTTACAGATGCTGCCAGACCTACTGAGATTTTCTAGCATTGTCTCTTTTGGTTTCAGATTCCAGCATCCGCAGTAATTTGCTTTTATTTTAGTGTAAAATTAGTCAGGTTTTTAAAACCAGAAAGGTACAAAAAGAAACTTCAATAAGGCAGACAATATAGAAAAAGTTAAAAATCATATCAGGCTATAGTCCAACAGATTTATTTGGAAGTACTAGCTTTCGGAGCACTGCTCCTTCATCAGGTAGCTGTGGAGCAGGTCATAAGACACAACTTAGAGTAAAGATTAGTGTCATGCAACTTTGTCAGTTGCATGACACTATAATCTTTTACTACAAGTTCTGTGCCTTATGATCCTGCTCCAATACAAAGAAAAATCAGCCAAAACGTGTCAAAACATTCACCGGGGAGAACAGGACCTTGTACTATTGCCTGCCATTCAAATCATGTGAGTGGTGTATAGCTAGCATATTACATCAATGAAATATCATTCACTTGAGGGGGATAACAGGACCTTAAAAACTTTGTCTCATCTAACAGATGACATACCCTCAATTCAATAATTGAGTGCCAACCTATATTCTTGTTCTCAAGTCCCTGAAGTGGAATTTGAACTCAACCACCTGACTAGATGAGGATATTACGACTGAGCCATGGCTGGTACACCAGTTATGGCCCCAAGACAGCTCTCCACAGGCCAAGTCAAAAGAGGAATTTCTTAATTCAGTTCTATTTGCTTCAACAAGAGTATACAATGGTAATGGGAGAAAGTGAGGACTGCAGATGCTGGAAATCAGAGCTGAAAAATGTGTTGCTGGAAAAGCGCAGCAGGTCAGGCAGCATCCAACATGATTCCTGAAGAAGGGCTTATGCCCGAAATGTCGATTCTCAGTATACAATGGTAATGTAGACAATGTAATTTCCCTAGAGTTTTAAAAGGCTTTTGGTAAGGTATTGCATAATCAACAACTAAACGTTACAATGCAGGGTCAGAACACATTGCAGAACAGACAACTAGCTAGCTTCAAGACAGACAGTCTAGGTGAATGGTACTTCAGCATCAGGAAGTGGTGGTTTTCCACAAGACTAAATTAGTAAAGTCAGATCACATGGGATTCAAGATGACCTTGCCAATTAGGTATAAACTTGGCTTAACAGTAGGAGACCGTAACAGTAGAGGGCTGCTTTTCGAACCAGAGGCCTACGAAGAGCGATGTTCTACAAGGATGGGTATTGGTCCACTTTTGTCTGTCATTTTACACAAATGATTTAGAGGAGAATATAGAAAGCATGATTAGTAAGTTTGCAAATGACACCAAAAGTGGTGGTATAGTTGTCAGTAAAGGTAGTTATATAAGATTACAAAGAGATCTTTATCAATTTGGGTCAATGGGCTGAGGAGTGGCAGATTGAGTTTAATTTGGATAAATGCATGCTGGTAATAAACAAAGACAGGGCTAACACAATTAAAAGTAGGGCCTTGGGTAGTCTTGTAGAACAGACAGACTTAGGGACTCAGGTACATAATTCTTTGAAGTTTGGATGACATATAGACCGGGGTGATTAAGGAGGCGTTTTAGCACACTTGCCTTCATTACTCAGACCTGGAGTATAGGTGTTGGGATGTCATGTTCAGGTTGTACAGAACTCAAAGCCTCTTCTGGAGTACTGTGTCCAGATCTAGTCACCCTGCTATAGCAAGGATATTATTAAATTGGAGAGGGCTTAGAAGAGTTTTACCAGGGTGTTGCTGGAAATGGAGCGTTTGAGTTATAAGGAGGGGCTGGGACTTTTTTCACCAAGCAGAAGGTTAAGGGATGAGCTCAGAAGCTTATAAAGATCATGAAAGATATAAAGAAAAGGTAAATGGCATGTGCCTTTTCCTTAGGGTGGGGATTTCAAGATTCGGGGGCCTATTTTAAGGTGAGAGGAGAGATATTTGAAAGAGAGCAAGGGAAAATCTCCCCCCCCCCACACACAGAGTGGCTCATGTGTGGAATGAACTTCCAAAGGAAGTAGTGGATGCAGGTACAATTACAACATTTAAAAGACACTTAGATAAGCACATTTGGAATAAGAAATGTTTGGAGGGATATGGACCAAGTGCAGACTGGTGGGACTAATTTAGTTAAGTATACTAAGGATTTAAACTAATGACACAAATCTCAGTTTTGAAATTTGCGCACAGTGCTAAAAATGCTTAGGAATTGGGGAGATGACAGATGACCAAAGGAAGACTTCAACAAATTACAAGAGAACAATGTTAACAAATTTCCAGAAGTGGGCATATCACCAACAAATGAATTTGAGAGATAAAATGCAATTTATATTGTGGCAATAAAAATAAAGCATATTAATTACGAAAGAACCATCTAAAATGGGGTAGGTGAGCAAAGGGATTGGAATTGAAAAATACATGAATCACTATAAGCAGCTATTTAGGTTAACATGGTCACTGGGAAAAAAACACAACAAAGCAGGCACAATTTGTTCTATTCCATTTGTCCAGACAGTGAAAGAACTGGAGCCATTGTACCATTTCACTTTTCTTTT
The DNA here is from genome assembly GCF_004010195.1 of Chiloscyllium plagiosum. Classification (NCBI taxonomy): domain Eukaryota; kingdom Metazoa; phylum Chordata; class Chondrichthyes; order Orectolobiformes; family Hemiscylliidae; genus Chiloscyllium; species Chiloscyllium plagiosum. The sequence continues at coordinate 77,235,944 of NC_057723.1, forward strand.
TAAAAAAAAAACATGGACCCTTTAAAATGCATGCATGCCTACATATGGTCACATTAAAAATACTAACTCATGGGACGCCTGTATTGAAACCTTCAAGTTGCAGCTGAAAGGTACAAAAGGAAAACAGTGTATAATGAAAATCCTAGGAACTGTGGATGCTGGAAATCTGAAATCAAAATCAAATTGCTGGAAAACACTCAGCAGGCCTGGCAGCATCTGAGGAGACAAAGATGAGCTAAATAGTTTGGGTCCAGTGACACTTCTGATCTGATTGATTGTTTAAATAAACGTTGGTGTGTGACTGGACAGAGATACATTAAAATGTACCTCCAAAGTTATTGTGGAAAAGTGTGGTGCTGGAAAAGCGCAGCAGGCCAGGCAGCATCCAAGGAGCAGGAGAATCGCCGTTTCGGGCGTAAGTCCTTCTTCAGGAATGAGGCTGGTGTGCTAAGCGGGCTGAGATAAAAGGTGGGGGGGGGGGAATATGATAGATGGAAGGTGGTGAGAGTGAGGGTGATAGGCCGGAAGAAGAATGCAGGTCAAGAGGGCGGTGCTGAATCCGGGGGTTGGGACTGAGATAAGGTGAGGGGAGGGGAGATGAAGCTGGAGAAATCTATATTCACCCCTTGTGGTTGGAGTGTTCCGAGGTAGAAGACGTGGCGCTCTTCCTCCAGGCGTTGTGTTGCCCTGGTCTGGCGATGGAGGAGGCCAAGGACCTGCATGTCCTTGGCGGAGTGGGAGAGGGAGTTAAAGGGTTCAGCCACGGGACGGTTGGGTTGGTTGGTGCAGGTGTCCCAGAGGTGTTTCCTGAAACGTTCCGCAAGTCGGCGGCCTGTCTCCCCAATATGGAGGAGACCACATCGGGTGCGGCGGATACAGTAAATGATGTGTGTGGAGATGCAGGTGAATTTGCGACGGATATGGAAGGATGTAATTACAGAAATAATTTCAAATTGCAGGGCAATGTTGTAATTTGCTAATGACCAAATAATTGGATGGAGAATGATGTGATACTTCAGGTGGGTATGGGGATGCAATTTAGCAGAAGGAGAATGGGAAGATTACACAGCTAGAGAGGAGACAATCTCACAGGAGCGAGATTGGGAAGGTTAAAGCTAAACAGAGGGTCGGGGCAGATTAACGAAGGGGAAGTCCATTTCTCATTTGCAGATCTTTGGCCACAGGAGGCAGGGGACAACATCCCCAAAACAATGAGATCAGACAGTGGTCCCTCTCAGTGCCAGGAACCCAGATTCAATTCCAACCTTGGGCAACTGTCTGTATAGAGTTTACATGTTCACCCCTTATATGTGTGGGTTTCCTCCAGGTGCTCCGGTTTCCTCCCACAGTCCAAAGATGTGATTAGGTACATTGGCAATGCTAAATTTCCCATAGTGTCAAGGGATGTGCAGGCTTGGCCTTGGGGAAGTGCAGGGTTACAAGGAGAGAGTAGGGGGATGGGACTGGGTGGGTTGTTCATCGGAGGGGTGGTGTGGACTTGATGGTCTGAATGACCTACTTCCTGTGTGGATTCAATGATTAGGATCTAAATATTTGTTGGACTTTCTTCCCTTTCTTTCTTTGCCACTTCTCTGGCTGATCAGTAAGAAGTGACTGTATTCACAAATCCTGACCACGTAATTGTGTGCCTTGCAGGATGGACTTCTTCCAGCAAGTTCCGGTGAGTATTGACTTTTTCCTGTTACTTGTCTTCGTATCCAAGGTATTTCTTTATGCAAATACTTAGTGCACAGCCTTTTCGTTTTGATTAGCTATGGGAAGACCTAGTTATGTATAATCTGGTTTGTTACTGTTAAAGCTTAATGTTAAAGGTGAAACCTGACTGTGACAACAAGCCTGCCCAAGTGAGACAGCTGCACTGGCTGACACCAGCAAACCTGACCAGTATTAGCAAATGGGGGCTGAACTCAAAGCCCACCATTTGTGGTTGCTTTTTTTTCTGACCCCAGCAAACTTATCAGATGTGCACATTCTCCTCATTGTGAGGCAAGGTCAATGAGCTGATGGTGTGTGAACTGCTGTGTGTTATAGCTCATTTTATGTTTTAAGCATGTAATCTGGCAAATGTGTGAGGGGCAGTTCCATTGTGGTATCTGTAGTGCTACATTGGTAGCTACAATGAATGGGCATTTGTGAGTGCATGAGGTTTCTGATGCATTGGATTCCTGGTTCCAACCTCCTGTGTGACAGTCCTCTGCAGCGACAAGCTTACCATGCTCTCTCTCACTCATGAGAGCATAAAGCATTGTGTAGATAGAATGCAGAAGATCATTCATCCTCTTGCAGCACTGGATCTATCCCTGAGCACTGACCTCCATATCTTCCTATATTGAGACTGCCTTTGTCAGTCAGCATAACCTCTAGGTGTTCTTCCAACCTCCTGCTGGTCTATCCCGATTCCAGCATCTGCAATTGTTTTGTCTCTAGCATAGTCAGTCAGCATAGCCTCTTTCATAAGCAAAAGAAATTCCCTTCCTTATAGCCTTCAGGGATCCTCTGTTGAGGTGTTGCTCTCATGTAGTGCCAGATGTTTACCTGGTCTCAAATTTTCACTGTGGGTATGGCCGATGAGCAGAGGGTTGTGGGTGTAAATGTTGTCCAAGTACCTTTTAAATATAGCACCTGATGCCCTGACAACTTCAGAACTTCAAACTACATAGGTTTGGATAAATTCCAAAATGTTAAATATGTAAAAACATGTGAAGGATGGAATCTCAGAAAAACCCAATCCTGAGTAGAAAACCCTCCCGTCTATACACTGACCCCCAGAGTCAAAAGAAAAAGTTACTCTACTCCCATGTACATGTCTTTATGACCAGTAGGAACGTTTCTCTCTGTCCAATTTAAAATGCTTTCAAAATCTGAAAAGACACTGCCAAATCAATTTTAACCTTCTGAATGCCCAGAGAAAGTAGCTAAATCTCTCCTCCTAATTTAACCCTTTGAGTACTAGTACACCTTGGGTGGATCTGTGCAGCACTCTTTTCAATATATTCTTGAAGGTGTGGTATCCAGAACTGTACATAGTACCACAGATATGGTTTCACCGGGGCTTTGTACACCTGTAGTAAAACATTCTATCTTTTATATTATAAGATCGATAAATCTTATAAACACATTCCATCCAGTGTGTTGGTTATTCGATAGAGCAATCAGTGACCTTTAAAAAAGTGACTAATGTCAGCTAGTGCCTTCCATATTCCATTTACCCTCTTTTTCCAATTCTTTTAAATCTGTAACATCGCATTACGAATGGAGGAAACAGTTTCGCCCTATTTTCTCTCCAAATAAACTTTTATCGTTTTGAATATCTCCATTAGGTCTCTCTTTAACCTTTTATCAGGGTATTTGCTCAGAGTGGGAGGGGGTGAGGGGTGGAGGCAAGGCAATGGCCTAACTGTGTTACCACTCGTGATCCAGAGAGTCAGATAATGTTTTGGATACCCAGGCTCTATTAGTAGATTGTGAAATTTGAATTCTGTAAACAAAACCTAGAATTAAAAGTCTAATAATGACATTGTTGATTGTCAAGGAAAACCCATCTGGTTCACTAATGTCCCTTAGGAAAGGAAACTGCCGTTCTTACCTGGTCTAGAGTGGACAGGCGGGAGGCTGGAAGAGCACGGCGGGCCAGGCAGCGTCGGGAGGTGGAGAGGTCGAAGTTTTGGGTGTGGCCCTTCTTCAGGAATGGAAGTGGCGGTAGGGGAGCTGCAAATAAAGAAAAGGGTTGTGGGTGGGGAAAGGGGCCGAGTGGCGAGTTAGTGAAAGGTGAATACAGATGGTATGACCTGGTAGATGGAAAGGAGGAATGAATCCAGTTGGTATCTGGAAGGAGGGGTTGGTAGGAGGAATGGATGGGAGGAGGTGGGGCTGGCATGGGAGTCGGGGATGGGTGGGAAAGTTATTTGAAATTGGAGAAGTCAGTGACAAGTCCTTGGGTTGTGGGCTGCCCGGGTGGAAGAGGTGGTGTTGTTACTCCATCTGTACTCCCCCTTCCCCCACCTCCAATCCTGAAGAAGGGTGGTGCCCGGGATGTTGACTTCTCCATCACCTGGTGCTCTCTGGCTTGCCATCCTCTTTCAACCCTCTGCTTGTCTAATTTGGATTCCAGCATCTGGCAGTTTTTTTGTCTCAAGTTCTTACCTGATCTGGCCTATATGTGACTCCACACGCATAGCAATGCAATTGCCTCTCAACTACCCTTTTCAGCAATGAATGCTGGCCAAATCAACGGTGCCCAAATACTGTCAACAACCTGTGTAGTAGCCATAGTATTTATGAATTGATCCGGTTCAATTTCTGGTCAGTAGTAGCCAATAGGATGGTGATAGTGGAGGAATTCAGTGATGGTAATACCTTTGAATGTCAAGTAGAGATGGTCAGATACTCCATTATTGGTAATTATCATTGCCAGGCTTTTGTGGCGTGTTTGTTACTTTTCAACCAAAATATGAATACTGTCCAGGTTTTGCTATATATGAATACAGACTGCTTCAGTGTTTTGAGAGTTATGAATGGAACTGACTATTGTGTAATCATCAGCAAATATCCCCATTTCTGACTTTATGCTGAAGGGAGGTCAATGATGAAGCAGCTGAGGGGAGGTTGGACCTAAGAAAATGCCCCAAGGAACTCCTGCCTCAGTGATCTGGGACTGACATGGTGGTCATCTTAAACAACAACTGTCTTCCTTTCCAACCAATGAAGAATTCTCCTCTGATTCTTACTGGCTTCAGTTTTACTCAGACTCCTTGAGCAATTCTCCACATTCTGCCTTTATATTGCTCTCACCTCACCTCTAGCTTTCAAAGTTTTCTCCATGCTTTGGACCAAAGGAGCAGAATGGCATTGGCAGAACGTGAACAGAGCGTCAATTAGCAAGTTATTGCTGCAAAGCTGCCGGTAGATTGTCGATGTTCCCTTCTACCGCTTTGGTGATGATTCTGAAGAGGAAATGGGTGGGGATCATTTGTCAGATGAGATTTGACCTTTTTGTAGAGTAGGCAGACCTGGGCAATTTCTACATTGCTGGGTGGATGCCAGTTGTGTCGCTGTACTGGAACAGTTTGGATTGGAGTGCAGTAATGCTGGAGCACAAGTCTTCAGAAGTATTACTGGAATAGTGTCAGGATCTATTGACACTTTGCAGTATCTGCTCTTTCCAACTATTTCTGGTGAGTTGAACCAGTTGATGATTGACATCTATAGTGCTGGGGACTTCAGGAAAGACCAATCATCAAATTGGTCTTTGAGGCTGAAGGTGCTTGCAAGAGTTTCAACCTTGACTTTTGCACTAAAGTGCTGGACTTCCTCAGCATTGGGAATGGGAATATTTGAGAAACCTACTACACAGACTTGTTGCTTAATGATTCACCAATATTCATGGCTATATGTCACTGGTCAACAGAGCATTAATCTGGTTAGTTAGTTGTGGCATTACTTATCTATGCACTTCAAGTACTGCATTTGCTATTGAGCATGTGCCGGATCGTGTGTTGTAGCTTCAGCACTTAATTGATCCTAAGTCCTAAAAGTGAGGTACCAAGTAATAGTAGAGAAAGCAAAACGATGGGTCACGAGTTTATGGATTGTGTTGGAATACAATTCTGCTGCTCGTGTTGGCTCACAGCACCTCAAATGCCCAGTTTTCAGTTGCTAGGTCAGAGACTCAGAATCACAAAATTGTTATAACACAGAAGGAGGCCATTTAGGTCATTGTGCCTGCACCATCTTTTCAAATGAGCATCATTACCTACTGCCAGTTTCCCGATTTTTCTGCATATTGTTGCAAACTATTTCTTTCCAAGTAATCATTCAATGCCCCTCAGCAATACCTCAACTGAACCTGCCGCCAGCACAATTCAAGTTAGTATATTCCATGCCCTAACTATTTATTATTTAAAAAAGATTTTTTTCACATTACCCTTGCTTTGTTTGCACATCTCTTGAAATTTGTGCTGCCTTGCTCTTGTCCCTTTCATGAGTAGTAATGGGTTCTTCCTAGCTATTCTATCAAGCATACTCATGAATTTGAAAACCTGTTATAAATCTCTCAGATGCCCTGTCTCCAAAGAGAACAGTACTGAGGTGTTCAAACTATCCTCACAGCTGAGGTTTCTCATTCCTGGAATAAAATCTGAAATTGCTCGAAGAGCTCAGCAGCATCTGTAGAACGAATGTTTCAGGTCCAGTGACCCTTTTTCAGAACAGGCCCTGCTTTACAATTCTTTCAAGTTTCATGTTATCTGCAAACTTTGACATTGGCCCCTGCATGTCAGGTCATTAATATATATTCAGAAAAGCAATAACCCCAATAACTACCCTGGGTAGTTGACTACAAACTTTCCTCCAGCTCAAAAAGTATTCGCTGACTGTTACTGTTTCCTTTCACCCAACCAACCAATTTTGTATTCACTTTGATACTGTTCCTTTGATACCATTACATACAATTTTGCTTACAAGTCTGTCATCACAGCTAATCTTATTTGGAATGGTGATAGTGCCACACAAGATGGTGGACAGTGTCATCAGTCTGAAGACAGGACTCAACAGTGACTACGCAGTATATATATATAATGTCGCAGATCTTTAAAATCATGAAGAGCGTGAACCCAGGAAATAAATAAAGTTTCCAGTAGACAAGAAATCATTAAGCAGAGGATACAGATTTAAGATGATGTTAAGAATCCAGAGAAAGTATATTCCTGTCAGGGTGAAAGGAAAGGCTGGTGGTATAGGGAATGCTGGATGACTAAAGAAATTGAGGGTTTGGTTAAGAAAAAGAAGGAAGCATATTTAAGGTATAGACAGGATAGATCAAGTGAATCCTTAGAAGAGTATAAAGGAAGCAGGAGTATACTTAAGAGGGAAATCAGGAGGGCAAAAAGGGGACAGGAGATAATTCTATTTGCCAAAGCTAAGGAGAATCCAAAAGGGTTTTTACAAATACATTAAGGACAAAAGGGTAACTAGGGAGACAAAAGGGTAACTAGGGAGAAAATAGGGCCCCTCAAAAGATCAGCAAGGTGGCCTTTGTGTGGAGTTGCAGAAAATGGGGGCAATAGTAAATGAATATTTTGCATCAGTATTTATTGAAGATATAGACTGTAGGGAAATAGACGGTGACATCTTGCAAAATGTCCAGATTACAGAGGAGGAAGTACTGGATGTCTTGAAACTGGTAAAGGTGGATAAATCCCCAGATTCTGATCAGGTGTACCAAGAACTCTGTGGGAAGCTAGAGAAGTGATTGCTGGGCCTCTTCCTGAGATATTTGTATCATCGATAGTCACAGGCGAGGTGCCGGAAGACTGGAGGTTGACAAACATGGTGCCACTGTTTAAGAAGGGCAGTAAAGACAAGCCAGGGAACTACAGACCAGTGAGCCTGACCTCGGTGGTGGGCAAGTTGTTAGAGGGAATCCTGAGGGACAGGATGTACATGTATTTAAAAAGGCAAGGACTGATTAGGGATAGTCAACATTGCTTTGTGCGTGGGAAATCATGCCTCACAAACTTGATTGAGTTTTTTGAAGTAACAAAGAGGGCAGAGCAGTAGATGTGATCTATATAGACTCCAATAAGGAGTTCGACAAGGTTCCCCATGGGAGACTGATTAGCAAGGTTAGATCTCATGGAATACAGGGAGAACTAGCCATTTGGATACAGAACTGGCTCAAAGGTAGAAGACAGAGGGTGGTGGTGGAGGGTTGTTTTTCAGACTGGAGGCCTGTGACCAGTGGAGTGCCACAAGGATCAATGCTGGGTCCCCTTCTTTTTGTCATTTACAAAAATGATTTGGATGCGAGCATAAGAGATATAGTTAGTAAGTTTGCAGATGATACCAAAACGGGAGGTGTAGCAGACAACAAAGAGGGTTACCTCAGATTACAACAGGATCTGGACCAAATGGGCCAATGGGCTCAGAAGTGGCAGATGGAGTTTAATTCAGACAAAAGCGAGGCGTTGCATTTTGGGAAAGCAAATCTTAGCAGGACTTATACACTTAATGGTAAGGTCCTAGGGAGTGTTGCTGAACAAAGACACCTTGGAGTGCAGGTTCATAGCTCCTTGAAAGTGAAGTTGCAGGTAGATAGGATAGTGAAGGCAGCATTTGGTAAGCTTTCCTTCATTGGTCAGAGTATTGAGTACAGGATTTGCGAGGTCATGTTGCGGCTGTACAGGACATTGGTTAGGCCACTGTTGGAATATTGCGTGCAATTCTGGTCTCCTTCCTATCGGAAAGATGTTGTGAAACTTGAAAGAGTTCAGAAAAGATTTACAAGGATGTTGCCAGGGTGGAGGATTTGAGCTACAGGGAGAGGCTGAACAGGCTGGGGCTCTTTTCCCTGGAGCATCGGAGGCTGAGGGGTGACCTTATTGAGGTTTACAAAATTATGAGGGGCATAGATAGGATAAATAGACAAAGTCTTTTCCCTGGGGTGGGAAGTCCAGAACTAGAGGGCATAGGTTTCAGGTGAGAGGGGAAAGATATAAAAGAGACCTAAGGGGCAACTTTTTCATGTAGAGGGTGGTACGTGTATTGAGTGAGCTGGCAGAGGAAGTGGTGGAGGCTGGTACAATTGCAACATTTAAGAGGCATTTGGATGGGTATATGAATAGGAAGAGTTTGGAGGGATATGGGCCAGATGCTGGCAGGTGGGACTAGATTGGGTTGGGATATCTGGTCAGCATGGACAGGTTGGACCAAAGGGTCTGTTTCCATGCTGCACATCTCTACGACTTTGTGACTCTACCTAGATACAACTGAAAACTAAATTAATTAATACTTATTTATGGAGGTTAGAATTGGAAAGTAAAGTTGCAAACTTTGGTTAGATCACATTTAGAATATAGCATAAATTTTATCATTTGATTAAAATTGTGACTAGAAAAGATGCAAAAGGATTCGAGTACTTAAAAATACTGAGTGCATATCAGGAAAGGATCGGCTTGCTAGGTCTCTTGCAAAAAAAAACAAAGTTGCTAAGGGGCCACGTAACAGGTAAAATCAGTGAGAATGTAGAACTCGTTACCACAGGGCATGACTGAAGCAAATAGATAAACACATTTAAGGGAAAGCTTGATAAGCATATGAGACAGACGGAAATAGAGAATTATGCTTCAGCTAGATGTGAAAGAGAGGAATTCAAGTTTATAGACAACAGCATGAACTGGGAACAAACGGCATGTCCACATAACCCTACCTCATTCACCTAAACATTCTGACCTATCTTCTACATTATATGCATTATAGAAAATGAAACAGGTTACAGAATGGAGCAAGATCAAGACTAATAAAAGACCAGAAGTCTATGGACTAACGAGACTGGAAGTCTGTTTTCTATGCTGTTTCAGCATAGAAAACAGTCCTTTACAAGCACAACAGCAATGAAACAGATTGTAAGTATGGGTAGATCACAACCTAGTGGTCATATTAATTCAACCATCTATAAAGCAGCTCTCGTTTGTTGAAATCAACCATGCCCGCTTACATTCTACAAGATTGGGTAATGTTAAAGTTTTCCTTGATTATAATTAAAGGAAACTGAATAGCTATGAACCATATTATTTAGACGAGAACCTCAAATCAAAACCATTTTTTTTCAGAAAACAATTTCAGTGACTATACAAGCTCCTTAAAAACAAAAATCTGGAAATATTTCTATTCATGGGCACATTTTTGGTGGCTTTAAGAATTTCACAGAAGACAGTAACTGACTAGTAGTTGCTAATTGCGCTTCATGTAATAGGCCAGAAAATTTCATAGGCACGCCTCACATTTAAGGCAGAGGAAGACAGATTTTTGACTAACACAGGAGTCAATTGGTATTAGAAAAGTGCAGCTGTGCCATAATCAGATTAGCCATGATCTTATCAACTGGTGGAACATTGGCCTACTCCCACATATGTATGTATGGAACATCAATAACTCAGAGTCAGATATACTCTATGGTTGTGGAACCATTTAACCAATGTTAGTGACTTTCAGATCTGAAAAAAAAAATCACCATCACCCAAGTTGTCAAGGCTATTAGCCGAGACAAATATGGGCAGAGGTCCTGGTGTACAATCTTTTATTTTAAATCAGGTTTAGTAAATATCTACATCTCATGGAATCCGAACCAGTAATAGTTTCAAATATAACAACATGAAAACTAAAGCCTTGCTAGTTTTAAGGGAGAAGCTGCAACCTGAAGTTCTACACACAATTAACATCCCATCTTAGCTTGCAACATTTTTGATCTGGCTGGCATTAATATGAAAAAAAAGCACAAAAGGATTTTAAATTAATACAAAACATTTTTCTTCACGTGTGAGGATTAGCTAACCACTGAAACAGTTTCAAATTATTTTAACAGAAAAGATTTATACAACACCAAAATTATAGATAACACTTTTAGCTCAAGCGACCAGTTTAAGATTGATGATTATGGTTTTGTTTGGTGGAAATTGAAAATTATTCTGAATACTGTTAGAAACTCTTTAAAATGAGGATTAATACTTGAAAAATTGTAAATTCTATGCACAACCTGTGTTTAGTGACAAAATTACAGTAATAATTCAAAAAGTAATATTTCAGTTAGTTTGATACAGCCAACTTCATTTTAATTAGTAACATGAACTGGCACTCGAGAAAACTGGCAAAAATATGCCTTAAATATGGAAGTTTACTATATTATCATGACCTCTGTAATATCCAAGTAGTCAGCTCAGGGTGCAAGAAAGCTCTCTGCCAGTAGTTTTATTTTTAAGGCAAAGTTGCATTATTTATACTTTGTGATTTATGCTGTAAATAATGTGTATGCCCCCTGCATTACATTTTTATTACTTGGTGTTTTCACACCGATTATGTGGATCCCTTGATCAACCAGAATATTTGATCAATCGGTACCCTCCTGATCCCATAGATGCCAAAGATGTGCAGGTTAGGTGAATTAGCCATGCTAAATTGCCCGCAGTGTTAGGTGAAGGGGTAAATGTAGGTGAAGGGGTAAATGTAGGGGAATGGGTCTGGGTGGGTTGCTCTTCGGAGGGTCGGTGTGAACTTGTTGGGCCGAAGGGCCTGTTTCCACACTAAGTAAAAAAAAAATTAATAAAAAAGTTTACAGTCTTTTTATACTGCTACACAAGTTCAGTACCTGTATTTTATTATGAATTCTGAGGGACACTTGTAAATTTGCCTAATTTTTTTTTTCAGAAATGCCAACTTTCATTTTGTGACTCCAAATAACTTATTTTAAGCAATTTTCTTGCTAAAAAGTTTCAGATTAATATATTGCAGTGTTAAGAAACTGGACTTTTTGTCAAATACACTATTACAGTTACAAATTAAGGCAGAGTCAATTTCAATATTTAAGAGCAGGTTAGAGGGGAAAAAAAAGGGGCAAAAGGTGATGAGAATAAGTTAGGCACATGGGATTAGGACAATAGCTTGTTTACATCCAGACACCAACAAGGACAGATCAGGCCAGAATGTCAGGTTCCTTACTGTAATTTGCTTATGATTCAGAGCTGATGGCAGTCCACTTTACCAACTGCAACCTCAGAGCCCCACAGCTACCTGGGCTACACCTCCTCCCACCCAACCTTCTGTAAAAACACCATCCTTTATTCCCAATTCCTCTGCCTCCACCGCACCTGTTCTCAGGATGACCAATTCCACCAAAGAACATCCCAGATGGCCTCCTTCTGGAAAGACTGCAGTTTCTCCTCCCACGTGGTCAACGATGGCCTCCAGCACATCTCTATTCCCTGCACCTCCACCCTTGAACCCCACCCCTCCTATTGCAACAAGGACAGAACACCCACGCTCTCCCCCCCCCCCCACCCCCCCCCCCCTCAACCTTCGTATACAGGACAGAACACCCACGCTCTCCCCCCCCCCCACCCCCCCCCCCCCTCAACCTTCGTATACATCACATCATCCTCTGCCACCTATAAACAGACCCCAATACTAGAGATATAATTCCCTCCCCATCAGTATTTTGGAGAGACTCCCTTGTCAGATCCTCCACCCACCCCATTCCCAGCACCTTTCCCCTGCCACCAGAAGTGCAAAACCTGTGGGGGGAGGGGAAATGGGAAAACTGGCGAAATCCACATTCATCCTGTGCCTACACCCGCCCCCCCCCGCCTCATCTGTATCCAAGGCCCCAAAAGGATCCTTCCAAATCAGTAAGAAATTTACCTGTACTTCCACAAATGTCATCTACTATATCTGTTACATCCAATGTGGTCTCCTCTACATGAGGGAGGCAGGACACCAACTTGTGGATCGTTTCAGAGAACATCTGAGACACCCACACGAACCAACCTCACTGCCCCATAGCTGAACACTACAACTCCCCCTCCCAAGGACATGGAGGTCCTGGGCCTCCTGCATCGCCAAACGCTAACCACCCAATGCCTGGAGGAAGAACGCCTCATCTTCCACCTTGGGAGACTGCAACCACACGAGATTAATGTGGATTTCACCAGTTTCCCCATTTCCCCTCCCCCCCCCCCCCCTCCACCTCCGCACCATCCTCTTGACCTATCCATTGTCCTTCCCATCTATCTCCCACACTTTCCTCCCCTACCTATCTCCTTCTCCCCCACCATCTACCTACGACATTCTCTGCTACCTTCCCCCCCCAGTCCACAAGCCTCATTCCTGATGAAGGACTTATGCCTGAAATATCGATTCTCCTGATCCTCGGATACTGCCTGACCTGCTGTGTCTTTCCAGCACCACACTCAACAGCAGTCTGTTTTAGCCATACTGACCATGTTCAGCATGGTCATACTTCATATGTTTCATTTTTAACACTCATCCACTAACAACTTGAATTTACAAAATTTTTCATAAGGAAAACTGTCCAACACACAAAACATCCTCAATTTTTAAACAATGTTTGCTCAGAATGTATTTCATTATTATAAAAGTATTTAAACATTCACTCCTGCTTGAACTCAATCGATTATATAATTTCTATTTTATTTCAAGATTGTTCCTGACCAATTGCTGGAAAAACCAAAAGATCTGAATGTGGACAAATCACCTGGACCAAACCTACAATACTTCAGAGTTCTAATAGGGATAGCTGAAGAGATAGTGGAGGAGTTAGTGGTGATCTTTCAGGAATCGCTACAATCAGGGAGGGTCCCAGAGGACTGGAAAATCGCCAATCAGAAATCTGAAGCGCTAAGAGTCCTCGTCCAGAATTATCTCAAGGTAAACTTGTAGGTTGAATCAGTGCAAATGCAATGATGGCATTTATTTGACAGGACTGGAATATAAAAGCAGGGATGTACTTTAAAGAGGCTCTGGTTAGACTACATTTAGAATATTGGGAGTAATTTTGGGCCTCATCTCAGGAAGGAAGGATGGACTGGCCCTGGAGCGGGTCCAGAGGAGATTCATGAGAATGGTCTCAGCAATGAAAGGCTTAACATATGAAGAAAGTTTGAGGACTCTGGGTCTATACTCGATGGAGTTTAGAAGGATGCAGGTGGGGGATCGAATTGAAATACTTACAGAATACTGAAATGCCTGAATAGAGTGGGCATTGGGAAGATGTTTCTATTGGCAGGAGAGACTAGGACTCGAGTACAGCCACAGAGTAAAGGCAAGACCCTTTAGAACAGAAATGAGGAGAAACTTCTTCAGATGCAACGTGGTGAACCTATGGAATTCATTGCCACAAAAGGCTAGAGAGGCTAGATCATTCTGTATATTTATGACACAGATAGATAGCTTCTTGATTGTTATGGGGATCAAAAGTTAACAATGAGGAAGTGGGAGAATGGGGTTGAGAAAATCATCCATGATTGAATGGCCTAATTTCTTATAGCACTGTAATGAGCACCTCAAAATGCCTATCTTTCTACCACTCCCTTACCCATTTTATTTTCCAGAATTTCCTTCCTATTATATAAAGTTGCACTGATTCCAACAATGGCTGCATTTTAACATATATGTCAAGCACAACATGTGGACAAACCCCTACCTTGTAGGATTTGGTAAAGTTCTCAGAAGTATCAGCAATTGGATTTTTTCTAATCTCAGGCTTCAAAATTTCTGGACTGCTATGGATTTGGAAGCCAATTTTTTGCATTGCATAAACCAGAGTAAAACCTATCCCTAATGTGCTACATTTCTTTGATGGAAGAAAAGCTCAAGCTTCTCAAAATTACCTTAAAATTTCTGTAAATAAGTTCTAATGAAAGATCAGGCTGAAATGTAATGCTTTCTATATTCACAAAATGATTATCTGACCTGCTGAATACTCCAACCCTTTCCATTTTTGTTAATTCCTGGACAACTTTCAACAAAGAAACAGTTCCAATTTGGACAATAAAATAAAACAATGAACTACTGGTGAAGATCCGAAACAAAAATAGAAACTGCTGAAGACATTTAGCAGGTCTGGCAGCATCTGTGGACAGAAAGCAGAGCTAACATTTTGAGTCGTGACGCTTCTTCAGATAGACACACACTTCTGAACAAGAGTCACTGAACTGGAATGCAATCTTTGCTTTCTGTCCACAGATGCTGCCAGGCTTGCTGAATTTCTGCAACAATTTATTATTTCTGGTTTGGACAAAACTGGCCATAGCACGGTCCAACTAGAGTCCAATTTTCTAATCTTTGAGAGATTTCAATTCACATTGATCAGTCTACTGTCTTTTGCCCTCCCACTGAAATATTTCAGGTTTTTCTGGGCTATAACTAATGCTGACAACTTAATTGCCACATAGACTCCTGAAGAAGGGCTCATGCCCAACACGTCGATTCTCCTGCTCCTTGGATGCTGCCTGACCTGCTTCGTTTTTCCAACAACACATTTTCAGAGCTAATTGCCACATTGTAGCCAATATTGTAAATGGTTTGCCATCTTCAAAAACAAACACACACCCTTCAAACCCGCCATCCCTGCAAAGTACTGTCTCATCTCCAAATTTGGCTTTGCTCTCCAAAGTCCTTAAATATGGTATCATCCCCCAAAACTCTCATACACTTAAGAATGCCTTGTTAAATCCTTTCAAAACTCTCTCTAGTTATTCTTTTTCCATTAATATAATTAAAGAGCCTCTTTGGATTCACCCTAATCTTGTCAGCCAAGGCTATCCCATGCCCCCTTTTCACCCTCCTGATTTCCCAGGGGAGCATTTTGACAATGGCAAACCTGTAACTAGTAGAGTGCCACAAGGACCAGTGCTGGACCCACAGTTATTTTCAATATATATGAAATTACTTGGATGAAAGTGAATGTACTATCGCAAAGATTACAGATGACAAAAATAGGTACGAGTGGCAAGGATAACATACTAGAGGGATATAGACAGGTTAAGCAAATGAACCAAAACGTTGCAGATGAAATACAATATAGGAAAACATAGGGTTATGCACTTTCACCAAAACAGAGAGAAACTGAACATTTTTTTAAATGAAGAAAGTCTGCAGAAGGCTGTAACATTTAGGGATTTGGGAGTCCTCATGCATAAATCTCAAAAAGCTTGCACCACAAGTCTGACAGGTACTAGGGAAGGCAAATGAAATGCCGGTCTTTATTTCCATGGGAGCAAAATATAAAAACAGGGATGCCTTCTTAACTATACAAGGTATTAGTTAGACAGCTGGAATATTATGAAACAGTCTTGAGTACAAAGATATACTGGTATTGGAGGTAGTCCAGAGAAAGTTCACCAGGTTCCTGGGTACGGAGGGATTGTCTTGAGATTTTGGACCTGTAAGGAGACCTTATTAAAATATTCAATATTCTTAGGGGACTTGACAGGTTAGATGCCAAGAGGTGGTTTCTCTTTGTGTAAGAGTCTAGGACCAGAGGATTATAATCTCACAGTTAAGGGCTCAACCAGTTAAGACAGAGGAGGAAGACTTTCTTCAGAGGGAATTTCTTTGAGCCTTGACAGCTCTCTGTATGGCAGACATTAAAAGTATATTCAAGACAGAGATAGATCTTTAAATCAGTAAGAGAATCAGGGGTAATGGGGAAAGGTAGTAAAGTGAAGTTAAGGATTCTCAGATCAACCATGAACTCATTGAATGTCAGATCAAACTTGGAATTTTTCTTGCTGGCTTATTTCTGCTTCCATGCCTTGTTGAGCATTACATGCTGGCTTAACCATTGATGTGCATAACCCACGAATGAACAAACATTAGGTGGCGCTGTTCTCAGCTGATTCCATTCTTGAGTCTAAGTTCATCCACACAGTCTCACTTGCAATGGCTCTGATTCTTCATATGACCCACTTTTAAGAGCTGTGCAGTGGTTGAGTGGTTAGCACTGCTGCCTCTCAGCGCCAGGGACACAGTAGGATTCCACTCTCGGGCAAACGTCTGTGTGGAGTTTGCAAGTTTTCCCCATGTCTGTGTGGATTTCCTCCCACAGTTCAAAGATGTGCAGGTTAGTTGGATTAGCCATGTTAAATTTCCCATAGTATTCAGGAATGTTCAGGCTAGATGGGTTCGCCACGTGAAAGAGTTATGGAGATAGAGTAGGTGTTGTGTTTGGGTGGGATGCCCTTTGGAGGGTCAGTGTGGACTCGATGGGCAAATGGCCTGTTTCCTCGCTGTAGGGATTCAATGAATACCTTAAACCCACCTCTTTCAATTCCATCAATGCTAAGTTACCAGATACTTTCAAACTTCAATTCTGAATGAACACAAATATGTACTCATTAAATACTGGGAAGACTGAAGCCATTATATTTGGATTCCTCTCCAACAGTTCCAACTCTCCCATTCTGCCCAATAAGTCTGAGATTAAACTAATCTGTTTGTAAGCTTGGGGTCACATTTAATTTAATTTCGGCATGATTGCATGGTCACCAAGACCATCTTTATTGCATTGTTCAACTTCACTCTTCTGTTCATTTGCTGATTGAAATCCTCCTTGAAGCTTTGGTCACCATACTACCAAAAGGAAGTGGATGCTGAGGAGAAGGTTGAGAAAACGTTTACTAGGATGCTGTCTGGTATGGGAGATTTTAGCTATGAAGAAAGCTTGGATAGACAGTTTATTTTCACTGGAACACAGGAGGTTGAGGGGTGACCTGATAGAAGTTTAAAAGACTATCCACGCAATTTGTAAAGTGGAAAGTATGATGCTTTCTCCCAGAGTGAAGGGGTCTATTACTCAGGGCGTGTGTGTGTGTGTGAGGGGGGTTACAAACAAAATGCAAGGCAAACTTTTCCACACAAAGGCTGGTGAGTACCTGGAACACACTGCCAGAGGTGGTGATGGAATACACAATAGCAGCATTCAAGAAACACATGGAAAAGGATAGGCCAGGTCTAAAAGTTGAAGTTCTAAATTGGAGAAAGGCCAATTTTGACGGTATTAGGCAAGAACTTTCAAAAGCTGATTGGAGGCAGATGTTTGCAGGTAAAGGGACGGCTGGAAAATGGGAAGCCTTCAGAAATGAGATAACAAGAATCCAGAGAAAGTATATTCCTGTCAAGGTGGATGATTAAAGAAATTGAGGGTTTGGTTAAGAAAAAGAAAGAAGCATATGTCAGGTATAGACAGGATAGATCACGTGAATCCTTAGAAAAAATATAAAGGAAGTAGGAGTATACTTAAGAGGGAAATCAGGAGGGCAAAAAGGTGACATGAGATATCTATGGCAAATAGAATTAAGGAGAATCCAAACGGTTTTTACAAATATATTAAGGACAAAAGGGTAACTCAGAAGAGAACAGGGTCCCTCAAAGAATAGCAAGGCGGCCTCTGTGTGGAGCTGCAGAAAATGGGGGAGATACGAAATGAATATTTTGCATCAGTATTTACTGCAGAAAAGGATATGGAAGATATAGACTGTAGAGAAATAGATGGGGACATCTTGCAAAAAGTCCAGATTACAGAGGAGGAAGTACTGGATGTCTTGAAACGGGTAAAGGTGGATAAATCCCCAGGACCTGATCAGGTGTACCCAAGAACTCTGTAGGAAGCTGGAGAATTGATTGCTGGGCCTTTTGCTGAGATATTTGTATCATCAATAGTCACAAGTGAGGTGCCGGAAGACTGGAGGTTGACAAACGTGGTGCCACGGTTTAAGATGGGCAGTAAAGACAAGCCAGGGTACTAAAGACCGGTCAGCCTGACCTCAGTGGTGGGCAGGTTCCTGGAGGGAATCCTGAGAGACAGGAGATGTACATGTATTTGGAAAGGCAAGGACTGATTAGGGATAGTCAACATGGCTTTGTGAGTGGGAAATCATGTCTCACAAACTTGATTGAGTTTTTTGAAGAAGTAACAAAGAGGATTGATGAAGGCAGAGCAGTAGATGTGTGTTGCTGGAGAAGCGCAGCAGGTCAGGCAGCATCTAGGGAACAGGAGAATCGACGTTTCGGGCATTAGCCCTTCTTCAGGAATGAGGAAAGTTTGTCCAGCAGGCTAAGATAAAAGATAGGGAGGAGGGACTTGGAGGAGGGGTGTCGGAAATGTGATGGGTGGAAAAAGGTCAAGGTGAGGGTGATAGGACAGATTGGGGTGGGGGCGGAGAGGTCGGGAAGAAGATTGCAGGTTAGGAAGGGGTGCTTGAATTTGATGGATTTGACTGAGACAGGCAGGGGCGTCGGAAATGTGATAGGTGGAAAGAGGTCAAGGTGAGGGTGATAGGTGAGACTGGGGTGGGGGCGGAGAGGTCGGGAGGAAGATTGCAGGTTAGGAAGGCGGTGCTGAATTTGGTGGATTTGACTGAGACAGGCGGGGGGGAGGGGAAATGAGGAAACTGGTGAAATCCGAGTTCATCCCTTGTGGTTGGAGGGTTCCTAGCCGGAAGATGAGGCGTTCTTCCTCCAACCGTCATTTCGCTGTGGTCTGACGATGGAGGAAGAACCTTGGTGGGGTGGGAGGGGGGATTGAAATGCGAGCCCGGAACGTTGATTCTCCTGTTCC
>NC_057723.1:77257279-77264804 GCF_004010195.1 Chiloscyllium plagiosum
CTCCTTCCTAACAGAAAGATGTTGTGAAACTTGAAAGGGTTCAGAAAAGATTTACAAGGATATTGCCTGGGTTGGAGGATTTGAGCTATAGGGAGAGGCTGAACAGGCTGGGACTGTTTTCCCTGGAGCGTCGGAGGCTGAGGGGTGACTTTATAGTGGTTTATAAAATCATGAGGGGCATGGATAGGATAAATAGGCAAAGTCTTTTCTATGGGGTTGGGGAGTCCAGAACTAGAGGGCATAGGTTTAGGGTGAGAGGGGAAAGATATAAGAGAGCAACCTTTTCACACAGAGGGTGGTGCGCGGATGGAATGAGCTGCTAGAGGAAGTGGTGGAGGTTGGTACAATTGCAACATTCAAGAGGCATTTGGATGGGTATATGAATAGGAAGGGTTTGGAGGGATATGGGTCAGGTGCTGGCAGGTGGGACTAGATTGGGTTGGGATATCTGGTCGGCATGGACGGGTTGGACCGAAGGCTCTGTTTCTGTGCTGTACATCTCTATGACTCTGTGACATGGATGAATACATGAATAGAAAGGCAATAGAGGGATATGGATCCTGTAAGCAAAGGGAATTTTAATATGGAACAGCAAAATGTGTCAGCACAGGCTTGGAGGGGAAAGGGTCTGTTCCTGTGCTGCTTTGTTCTTTGTTGCCTTTAGACTTGACAATTTCAATGTACTTGTTGCCACTCAATAATATTCAACCTTGCTTAAACTGGAGGTCATTTCAGAACTCTAACCAATACTGTAACTTTTCACATCCCATTCCCTCAAGCAATGTCTGGATTTTTGAAACTCGCATCCTGGTTTTCAAGCCACTCCATAGCCTTACCCCTCCCTATCTCGGCAATTTCTAGTAGCCAAATACTTTTTCTTATTAAACATTGGTTTCTTGAGCATCTCCAATTTTAAATTTCATCCTACCACCGATGGCCATATCTTCAGTTGCTTTGGCCTTAAACTCTGGAATTCCCTTTTATTATTTTCCTGCTAAGAGGACTGTGATGCAGTGGTAGTGTCGATATCCCATCTGCTCCAGATGTGTCAAAACCTGTCTGAACGCCTCGATTAAAAATATGTCTACAGCTTCCTGCTTCTGTACTTCTGTTACATTTCATTTAAGCCTCCCCAGTTCAGGATTGTTGGTTTCTGAATGAATATCTTTTACAGCACAATATCACTTTTTTCCCCAAGTGCCCATAATATCGGAGGTGTTTTGGGAGTTATATTTCATGTCCTTAACATAGCCATTGATTATTACTTTATACTGTAGATATGGTTACTCAACAGGTAAAAAGCTGAAACTTACAATTTCCAGGAAGGAACTCCCTTGCATATTTACCGAAAGAGCTCAAATTTCCTATTCACTTACTGTGCAATCCTTAAGTTACATGAATTGCCATACAGCTCTCCAACAAGTGAATGCAATTCATGGAATGGCATTAGGCAATGTTTGATTTAGTTTGCTAAAAACAGCCCTAAAATGTATGTGTAGTGCATACTACATTATTAAAAGAAATTTGTTATTTAAATCAAACTTAGGCGCTGCACGTAAGCAAAACTCACGCTCTTCCTTCCTTCTGCTGGAACGGGTGGATAATAGGCCATCGTGTTGTCCACTTTCTGTTCAGATTCATGGGAGGGACTGTACTTGACACTTTTCTTTCTCATTCTTTTTGCTCTGTGCGATACTGGTATTTCAACCTCTTTGATAACTGGAGGATGATCTTCAGAATCCTTCGCATCCTCTGTTTCCACCTCACTACAGATGGATGATTCAAACATCATCTTTCCGTTCATAACCAACTTAGTTATCTTTAACTTTAGCTCTGGGGAACCATTCTGAGTAGAATCAGATACTGTAGGAGTGCATCTGCCTTCATCAATTGCACAACAATCCCGGGTAGGAGAGCCCTCAGGTGATTCAGACCACTGTTTTGTCTCTGGGGAGTCAGAAAACCGTGTAGGAATCATGGAAGCCAGATCTTGAAGTCGGCGCAATGGAATATACGGTGGTGCTGAAACATGTCCATTAAATGCAGGCTGTGCACCATCCTTTGAATCAGTAGAAAACTGAACAGTGCTTCTGTCCTGCAGATTACAGTACTCTTGTTCGCAAATATTCTGTCCTGGCCTGCAACTTCGATCATTAATTTCAGAAACATCAAAACCCAATGAATTTGAAAACTGTTGCGAACTAGAAAAAGGCAAAGCACTGCCCGATAATTCATATTCACAGGAACGATCCATCTTGCCCCCGAGATATTCTGAGAGAAGAAAAAGTAACAGGTTATAGAACTGTCAAATCTTTAAACCTTTAAATGTTAAGGATATCAGTGTGCATGAAATGGCTATTAAAGCAACTTTGCAAGTTAACCAGAAATGGGAGATCATTTAGCCCCTCAAGCTTGCTCTGTATTTCAACAAGGTCATGGATTTAATTCTGCTTTTCTCACTTCTCTCATCTCATGACTCTCCCTCCCCACTAACCCCAACCAAATCATCTTGCATCTCTTTGTACAATATAATCTGTATACCTTGGCCTTGATTAAATGTTGAGGGTTGATTGGTTCACACTAAAAATCTACAAATTATGCAATGCTTTGTAGAATATGACCTCATCCGTCCTTTAGGGAAGGAAGTATGTTCTTACCTGCTGACTGACATGACGCCACCCAGTGTGGCTGACTCCTAATTGGTTCTCTCTGGGTCAAATCAGAGAGCAAATCAGTTCAAGTGCAACTAGTAATATGCAACAAATGCTTGGATTGCAAGCAATCCCCACAGAAGAATAGAAAAAAAAAGTGAATAAAAATTTATCCTCTTCCTGTGCTTGTTTTTAGGGAGACACACATTTGTCAATCTTATCTTTGAACTATTACGGCATTTTTAAAAGCTGTCACCCATGACTCAATCCTCACCTTTGATTGGGAAGTTATGGGTTCAAACCTCACTCCAGCAAAGCTGACATTTCGGTCCAATACTGAGTTATGGCAGCACAGCTAGATGAGATATCTTTGGGTAAGATGCTAAACACTGTCCATATGCCCATGTTACTACTCAAAGGCAGCATAGGACACTTGGCAACCCAGTCAAGGATTATTCCTGAATATCATTGAAAAGCAATTTGCTAGTCAACTATTTCTGCTGAGACAGAGCTGTGAAAATTATTGCCACATTTCCATATATTGACAGGTCATTATACATAGAAATACTTCACTATTGCAGAAGACATGCTGCTGAAGCTATTTGTTTTGTACTCATTAGGAGAAATGCACGAACGCTAAAATTTAACTGACCACAATTTAACCTATGGAGGAACAGGGTTGTGGTGCTCATTTGAAATTTGGTCTTCGTGCATTTGTCTTGGAAGGATGCGAGCCAAAAAGCTTCAACATCATTTATTTTTTTTTTAAGCAATGTTGATTATTTTGTAAAGCAATACACAAATTTTGTACTTGAGATTGGTTAGTTCAGTTGGCTGGATGATTGATTTGTGATGCAGAGGGATGCCAAGAATATATGGGTTCAATTACCACAATGAGGAAAGTGATCATGAAGGACTCTCCTTCTCAACCCCTCCCCTCACCTGAGGCATGATGACTCTCAGCTTAAAACTTCTATCATGCATCTCTCTGTAATAAGAACAGCCTTGTAGGATTTTAACTATCAAGCAACTGGTTGAAAATACTTCACTGGCTGTGAAATGCTTTGAAAAATCAAAATCACAAATTGCACCACACAAAATCATTGTTTTGGATTGGCAAACCCACAAAACATTTGTAGTCAAATCAATATTGTTATTCCAACAAAAATTCTTTTAAATACGAAATTTCTATTCATCCTTTTGCCAAAGACAGCAATAAAATCAAAATTTCTCAATTTGGGATAAAAAGAGGTCTGTGCATACACAGGTCCCAGCAATGCAACTGTGGCCTTGTAACTAGTTTGCCAAAATATGCAAATCTAATTGGAAAGCGTTTTTGCCCAAGTTGAAAAAACAAGTTTACATCTGATTGGTGAATAAATTGAGCCAATTTGCTTGAAATCTCCGTAACAATTTCTTGATCTATCAGTGAAGGAAACATTATGACATAAGCATGATTTCTGTACAAAGTCCACGCTTAGAATGAAATTTAAAAAATAACGACTTCTTAGAGTACAAATTTGTGTAATGGCAGAAACAGGAGTTACAGTGCGTAGAATCTCTGGATGGTAAATCAGCATCTTTGTCTACAGAATCAATGCTTTACTTATTCTTGATTCATTCACCTCATTGTTTTTCTAAAATTATTTTGTTCAAACCTCGAACTAATTTTAGTGCAAAGAATAGCTTTTAAATCTCAAGTTGAATTAAACAAATCCTACCTAACTAATTCCATTATCTCATCCACCACTATCACCCTCTTGTCCCTCACAGAAACAATCTCACTACCCAAGTCACCTGTTATCAACTACCTTCCTCTCCTTTGTTCCTGACCAACTACATTATCTCATCCACTGCATATGCACTGCAGTACACCATGTGCCACATTTGGTACCATGTACACTAGGCTCTGTCCCTGAAGTGAACACAGGAGACTGACTTTTCCACCTGCCGAAGTGAACACAGGAGACTGACTTTTCCACCTGCCGAACCAAAACGGGGGGGGGGGGGGGGGGGAGGGGGAGAGAGCGAGACATAGGTGGAGAAAGAGACCAAAGAAAGAGAGGGAGGTAGACAGTGCACATGCACGCGCTTTGGGTAAGAAGATGCCTCAAGTCCTAAAATTGTTGAACTCTATTCAACCCAGAAGGCTGCAGAGTTCGAAGTGGAAAATGAGATATTATTCTTTTGTGCTTGCACGGAGCTTCACGAGAACACCATATCAAGTCTGGGGAAACATGGTGGTGTGTCGAGGTGACAAGTGGGAACTCTTTATGGACAGAATATAGGTGCTTTGCAAACCAGTCACCCAGTCAGCACTTTGTTCCCCAATGTAGGGGAGACCACATTGTGAGCAGTGAATACAGTGGACTAGATTCAGTGAAGTAGGTAAAAACAAGGAATGCAGATGCTGGAAACCAGAGTCTAGGTTAGAGTGGTGCTGGAAAAGCGCAGGTCAGGCAACATCCAAGGAGGCGGCCCTCGGATGATGCCTGACCTGTGCTTTTCCAGCACCATTCTAACCTAGATTAAGTGAAGTACAGGTAAAACACTGCTTCACGTGAAAGGTGTTTTGGGTAGTGAAGAGACAGGGAGGAAACAAATGGGCAGGTGTTACACCTTCTGCTATTGCAGAGGAAGGTGCTATGAGGACATGTTGTCAATGGAGTGAAGGAGGAGTGGACCAAGTGTCCTGGAAGGAACAGTCCCTGCAGAAGTCTGACAAGGAAGGGGAGAATTGGGCGTCTGGTGGTAGTGGAAATATCAGCTAATGATGCTACGAATGTGGATGCTGTTGGAGTGATAAGGTGGGGACAAGGGGAACCCTAATACTATTATGGCGGGGGGGGGGGGGCAAAGTGGAGAGATTAGATTACTTACAGTGTGGAAACAGGCCCTTCGGCCCAACAAGTCCACACCAACCCGCTGAAGCGCAACCCACCCAGACCCATTCCCCTACATTTACCCCTTCACCTAACAGTACGGGCAACTTAGCATGGCCAATTCATCTAACCCGCACATTTTTGGACTGTGGGAGGAAACCAGAGCACCCGGAGGAAGCCTACGCAGACACGGGGAGAATGTGCAAACTTCACACAGAAAGTCATCTGAGGCGGGAATTGAACCTGGGTTTCTGGCACTGAGGCGCAGCAGTGTTAACCACTGTACCACCGTGCCGCCTGATAAGTCAGACTTGGTGGAGGATCCTGCCAGGTATGTTGCTGAGGAATCCTCAGTTGACAAAGAAAGTGGACATTCAGAAGCCCCCTTCTTGAAGTTATCAGAACAGATGAATGGAGATGGAAGAACTAGGAAAAATGGGATAGTCTTTACAGGAAAGAAGGTGTGTGAATATATAGTCAAGGTAGCTGTCGGAGTTGGTGGGTTTGTGGCTGATACCAGTGGTACTGAAGAAATGGAAACAGATGTAGAGAAGGGAAGGGAGCAGACAGACATGGACCAGATGAAGGGGAGAGTGGGGTAGAAACAAAAAGTGAAATAGATAAAGCTTTTCCAATTCCAGGCACAAGAGGGCATCAGCGTCAATTATGTCATTGATAGGTTTTTGTCCGAGGGTGGGAGTCACTACACGAAATGACATAAGTGACGGTTGTTGACACACAGCAGCGTGGTGTACTACAGTGGGATCATGGTCCAGGGGATATAGTAGGAGGTATCTGAAAGCTGTCTCGGCAATGAGAGGTTAATACGCCAGACAAAAGCACCACCCTTGGCAGGTTTAATTACAAAGTTAGGGTTGAATCTGAGAGCACATAATGAGGTGACCAATGTTACATTGATAGTACTTGATGAACAGCTCAAGTGCAAGTAAAAGGCCAAAGTCTAGGTGAACGAAGAAAGAGGGTTAGAGGGTTAGAGATGGCTGGAGGAGTCTTGGGAACGGGGAAAGGACTCTTGTCCAAAAGAAGTGGGCACAGAGGTGAAGGCAACAGAAAAGAAATTCAAATGTCATGTCAAAGTCATTGAAATGGGGACACAGGGGGGATAAAATGGAGACCTTTGCCAAGTACAGAATGTTCAGTAGAGATTGGAAGGTCAGAAGGGATAGTAAACATAAAGACAAGTGTGGGCTGAGATGAGGAGCCAGAGCGAAGGGGAGGAGAGGAAGATTCCAGACAGGCGTGGGTAACTCAACATTACTGTAGGTTACTTGCTCAGAAACATCACAGCCAATCTGCAAATCTTAAAGTTTACTGATTTATAATCTTAAAGATAGCTTTATTGGACGACATGGCAAAATGGTCAGCCTAATGCAACAAAACTAGGAAGCTTCATTATTCAAAAGCATAGTGCAAGACTGACCGTCACATACATATACTGGAAACGTGCTGTCATTGCTCTCTTTTATGTAGTCTGTCAATGGTCAAAGCACTGAATTTACCAATTCCCAAAAAGAAAATTGGAAACAGAAAAGCACAAGAGTAGGAACAATTGGAGAGCTCTTTTAGAGGCAGTACAGGCAAAACAAACTAAGTATCATCCTCGTTCAACAAGGTTCCCCATGGGAGACTGATTAGCAAGGTTAGATCTCATAGAATACAGGGAGAACTAGCCATTTGGATACAGAACTGGCTCAAAAGGTAGAAGACAGAGGGTGATGGTGGAGGGTTGTTTTTCAGACTGGAGGCCTGTGACCAGTGAAGTGCCACAAGGATTGGTGCTGGGTCCTCTACTTTTTGTCATTTACATAAATGATTTGGATGCAAGTATAAGAGATATAGTTAGTAAGTTTGCAGATGACACCAAAATTGAAGGTGTAGTGGACAGCGAAGAGGGTTACCTCAGATTACAACAGGATCTGGACCAGATGGGCCAATGGGCTGAGAAGTGGCAGATGGAGTTTAATTCAGATA
>NC_057723.1:77264890-77300390 GCF_004010195.1 Chiloscyllium plagiosum
TGAAACTTGAAAAGATTTACAAGGATGTTGCCAGGGTTGGAGGATCTGAGCTACAGGGAGGCGCTGAACAGGCTGGGGCTGTTTTCCCTGGAGAGTCGGAGGCTGAGGGGTGACCTTATAGAGGTTTACAAAATTATGAAGGGCATGGATAGGATAAATAGGCAAAGTCTTTTCCCTGGGGTTCGAGAGTCCAGAACTAGAGGGCATAGGTTTAGGGTGAGAGGGGAAATATATGAGAGACCTAAGGGGCAACTGTTTCACGCAGAGGGTGGTATATGTATGGAATGAGCTGCCAGAGGATGTGGTGGAGGCTGGTACATTTGCAACATTTAAGAGGATTTGGATGGGTATACGAATAGGAAGGGTTTGGAGGGATATGGGCCGGGTGCTGGCAGGTGGGACTAGATTGGGTTGGGATATCGGGTCGGCATGGATGGGTTGGACCGAAGGCTCTGTTTCCATGCTGTACATCTCTATGTATCATGCTTTGAAAATATGCAGACATATTGCAGAACGCTTCCCAAAAAAGGGTCCTAGATAGCGCATTGTGTGTGTAAACCGATAACTTGCAGCAGGGTGGAATTGAAAGGAGGCAAAAACAAATGATTCAGCACAAAATGGAGAGACAATCAAGGCACAACTTGAAATGAGTCCTTTCAATGACATATCTGCCTAATCTTTAGTTCATTAAAAATCATTCCTATTATGTCACAAACTTCCACAGCAAAAAATTTAGCAATAAAACAAATAGCTTCCAAGACTAAACAATTAGTTCAGACTAAAGCGCGACATGAATGTATTGAAGGTTGATAATTTACTTTGTAATAGTAACAAATTGCCAAAAAAATCTGGAAGAATCGGAGGACAAAAAAATCCAAAAGGAAGAAAATCATTATGCTCAAAACAAAAATCACTGTTTGAAGCAGAACCAGTACATCAGCATGTAAAATGTTCACAAGTAACAACATGGGCAGCATGGTAGCTCAGTGGTTAGCACTGCTGCCTCAGTGTCAAGGATTCCAGCCTTGGGCAACCATCTGCATCGAGTTTCACATTTTCCCCGTGTCTGTGTGGGTTTCCTCTGGCCTCCCACAATCCAAAGATGTGCAGGTTAGGTGAATTGGCCATGCAAACTTGCCCATACTGTTTAGGGATGTGAAGGTCAGGTGCATTAGTCAGCAGAAATGTTGGAGAATGGGTCGGGGTGGTTTACTCTTCGGAGGGTTAGTGTGGACTTGTTGGGCCAAAAGGCCCAGTTACACATTGTTGGGGTTCTATAATTCTTAACAGAAATGCAATCAATTCACAGGACTCCAAGTTGGATTTGAGCTCCAGCCAGAAAGGACATTCAGTATTGGTAGAGATTAGGAACAGCAAGGATGGAAAAAAAAAGGGTGGGAGTAATTTGCTGCTAGCTCAATGGAGTTGTGTCATTGCACACAGCATTAAACATAAAAACTATTGAAACTGATAACAAATGCAATGTCATAGTTGTAGGTTTGACTCTCCCACATGGTATAGACCAATCAAATTGGTAAAAGTCTGAAAGGTGACGTTGAATTCTTACTGTTTATTGGAACACCACACTATGGAACCAAATAGGGATTAATGTCATTTTCGATAGCACTGTTTACTATGAAGCGACTAAATTAGTTGGTTTTGGTAAAAGATCCACTGGAAAAACAGTAATCATATCATAACTGAATTATTTATTAATTTTGAATGCAATGTACTCCAATCACGAATCTTTGTCAAAGTCAAAGGCTCCTTTAGAAAAAAAAGGTTTAAATCAAAATGTTTAAAATTCCATAGAAAGACAAAAAAAGGTAATAAAAATCTATTGGAGCTTACTATAGTTTAAGGGTTAAAAGACATATAGGTTACAAAGGTTAGTAATAATGCATGAGGATTGAAAAGAGTTTAAAAACCAAAGGGAAGTCAAAAGCTGACAAGTCAGGAATAGAAAACCAGATTACAAGGAAAGTAGTTAAAACAAACATTAGCCCCTGAGACACAGAGGCAACAGAAATTAGTGTGAGGAATGGGGAAATGGCGAGATATTGAACAAATATTTTGCTCCTTTCTTCGCAGTCGAAGACTCAAGTTACACACCGAAAAGAGTAACGGATGAACTATTAAAAAGAGTTTTGAGATAATTAATACTAGGAAAGACAACATATCAAAGAACATTAACATATAACAAATCACTAGAACATGGTGGCATATACACAGAATTCTAAGATCCACTTTTTATTAAAAGTGGCAAACACATGTTGAGGGAGACTTGGGCAAATTTGCAGAAGGAAAAGAGAATGTTAGCATGCAAATAGCATTTGGACATTTATTCTTGTAGTCCAATCACCTTACAATAAAGGAGAACTGCTACCGTTTGACAAAGCGGAGTTAATTTGTTAATTCTGAGTCTAGGGGCCTTTCATGAGAAGTACTGACAAAGGGTCACGGGACTTAATGTTAACAGTTTTCTCTTCTCTACAGACCCACTGTTTAACCAGCACAACTTTTGTTTCAGATTTCCAACATCTGCAGTTCTTTGTGCTTAGTTGAGAAAATTGCACCTGCAGTATCACATGCAATGTTTGTCTCCATATTTAAGAGGGCACACTTAAAGTCACAGTCATAGAGATGTACAGCATGGAAATAGACCCTTCAGTCCAAACCTTCCATGCCGACCAGATATCCCAACCCAATCTAGTCCCACCTGCAAACACCCGGCCTATATCCTTCCAAAACCTTCCTATTCATATACCATCCAAATGCCTCTTAAATGTTGCAATTGTACCATCCTCCACCACTTCCTCTGGCAGCTCATTCCATACACTTACCACCCTCTGCGGGAAAAGTTGCCCCTTAGGTCTCTTTTATACCTTTCCCCTCTCACGCCCCTTAGGTCTCTTTTATACCTTTCCCCTCTCACCCTAAACCTATGCCCTCTAGTTCTGGGCTTCACACCCCAGGCAAAAGACTTTGCCTATTTACCCTATCCATACCCCTCAATTTTGTAAACCTCTACAAAGGTCACCCCTCAGCCTCCAATGCTCCAGGGAAAACAGCCCCAGCCTGTTCAGCCCCTCCCTATAGCTCAAATCCTCCAACCCTGACAACATCCTTGTAAATCTTTTCTGAACCCTGTCAAGTTTCACAGCATCTTTCCGATAGGAAGGAGACCAGAATTGCACGCAATAGTCCAACAGTGGCCTAACCAATGTCCTGTACAGCCGCAACATGACCTGCCGACTCCTGTACTCAATACTCTGACTAATAAAGGAAAGCATACCAAACGCCTTCTTCACTATCCTATCTACCTGCGACTCCATTTCAAGGAGCTATGAACCCGCACACCAATATGTCTTTGTTCAGCAACACTCCCTAGGACCTTACCATTATGTGTATAAGTCCTGCTAAGATTTGCTTTCCCAAAATGCAGCACCTCGCATTTATCTGAATTAAACTCCATCTGCCACTTCTCAGCCCATTGGCCCATCTGGTCAAGATTCTGTTGTAATCGGAGGTATCCCTCTTCGTTGTCCACTACACCTCCAATTTTGGTGTCATCTGCAAACTTACTAACTGTACCTCTTATGCTCGCATCCAAATCATTTTATATAAATGACAAAAAGTAGAGGACCCAGCACCAATCCTTGTGGCACTCCACTGGTCACAGGCCTCCAGTCTGAAAAACAACCCTCCACCACCACCCTCTGTCTTCTACCTTTGAGCCAGTTCGGTATCCAAATGGCTAGTTCTCCCTGTATTCTATGAGATCTAACCTTGCTAATCAGTCTCCCATGGGGAACCTTGTCGAACTCCTTACTGGAGTCCATATAGATCACATCTACTGCTCTGCCCTCATCAATCTTCTTTGTTACTTCTTCAAAAAACTCAATCAAGTTTGTGAGACATGATTTCCCACGCACAAAGCCATGTTGACTATTGCTATCAGTCCTTGCCATTCCAAATATATGTACATCCTGTCCCTCAGGATTCCCTTCAACAACTTGCCCACCACCGAGGTCAGGCTCACTGGTGTCTAATTCCCTGGCTTGTCTTTACTGCCCTTCTTAAACAGTGGCACCATGTTTGCCAACCTCCAGTCATCCAGCGCCTCACCTGTGATTATCGATGATACAATATAGCCATAAAAGACTCATTACATCAGAGACAAAAAAAAAAGTGGCTCTGGAAAAGCACAGCAGGTCAGGCAAAATCCGAGGAAGAGGACAGTTGATGTTTCAGGCATAAGCCTTTCATCAGGCATGTGGTGAGATATGGTAGGTGAGATGCGATAGGTTGGTGGGGAGGGTGGAGCAGATAGTTGGAAAGGAAGATTGTCGGGTTAATAGCAGAGCTATAGGGTTGGATCTGGGTTGAGGTTGGGGGAGGGGGAAAAAAAGAAAATCACTCATTTGAAAATTGGTGAAGTCAATGTTGATGCCGTATAGTTGTAGGGTCCCCAGCAGAAGATGAAGAGTTCTTCTTCCAGTTGGCAGGTGGCTTTGATTTGGCAGTAGAGGCAGCCCAGGAGTTTCATGTCCTTGTGGTAGTGAAAGGGGGATTTGAAGTGGTTGGCCACAGGGAATTGTGGTTGTTTGGTGCATGTGGACCAGAGATGTTCCCTGAACTGTTCAGCAAGCAGACATTCTAGCCCCCGATGTGGAGAGGACCACATCAGCAGCAATGGATGCAACAAATGAGCTATATGAATGTATAGGAAAATCTGTTGCATTTGAAATTATCCTTTAGGGCCTTGGTCAGAGGTGGTGGGTGCAGGTTTTACACCTCGTGCAGTGACATGGAAGGTGCTGGGTGAAGAGGATGGGTTGGTGTGGAGGCATGGACCTAAAAAAAAGGAGTCACTGAGGGAATGTTCTCTGTAGAACTCAGATAGGAGTGGGAAGTTTATTTTTGGTGCTGGCAAAAATGGCAGAGGATAACGCACTGTATCCAGAGATTCGTAGGGTGGAAAGTGAAGACCAGGGGGTTTCTATCCTTGTTGTAGTTGAGGGTTAAGGCCCATTTCAAATTCAGAGATTTTCCAGTACATCCACCCATCCCATTTACTGCATCTGATGCTCTCGATTTGGTCTCCTGTATATAAGGGAGACAGAACGCCAACTCAAGGAACATCTCTGGTCCGCATGCACAACACAACCACACCGCCCTATGGCCAACCACTTCAACTCCCCCAAGGACATGCAAATCCTGGGCCTCCTCCATCGCCAAAATCAAAACCACCTGCCAATTGGAAAGAGAATACCTTATCTTTTGCCTTGGGACCCTACAAGCACACAGCGTCAAAACTCACTTCGCAAGTTTCCAAATCTCCCCTCCCCCTACCTCCTCCCAGATCCAACCATCCAACTCAGCACCGCCCTCTTGACCATGTTCCTTCCCACCCACTGCTTCCTCAATGAGATCTTCATTTCACTACAGCACCAATTTTGGTGTCATCAACAAATTTACTAATCATGTCTCTTTATAGAAATTATTTGGATGAGAATATTACAAACAGCACAGATCCTTGTAGCACACTACTGGTCACAGGGGTTCAGTTTAAACAACTCTCTACCATCACCCTGTCTCTTACTGTCAAGCCAATTTTCTATCCAATTGGCTAGCTCTCCCTGAATCCCATGCGATCTAACCTTACTAAACAAACAGTCTACCATGCTAACTTTTGTCAAAGGCCTTGCTAAAGTCTACGTAGACAAGGTCTACTGCTCTGTCGTCATATATCTTATTGGTCAGTGTTACAAAAAAAAAAAGAGGTTGACATTCCTCTGGTTATTAAAACTGAAAGACCAGAAAACAATCGCCTCACCATCTGATAAAAGTGCAAAAAGTGGCTCAACCTACCCCTTACCCTCAATCTGTTAAAGTAGTGGTTAAATGAAATGGAATCCTTTCACCCACTATAATTAATGAGTAATAATTTGTTCACTGGAGTTAATAAATTAACAGAATTACTAACAGAATAAAGTTGGGCCTGTACTGTACTGTAATAGAAGGGTATGTTAGATAGGCTTCAGATTGTTGTGTCAATCTGCTAAACCAGAGGGCCGAAGGGCCTGTATTGTGCCGTAATGTTCTTTGTTCTAAATCTAACTACTACTTATTCCCTAACTGAACTAAGTCCTAATGGGCATGCTGGTTCAATAACAAGTCCCACTTATAAATCCAATTAATAACAATAAATTAAAACTTAGTCTCTCAAAGTTCACACAGAATGGATCCTCCTGAACTTTCTGTCTGTATCTTCACTGGTCATCTCCCTCTTTCCGAAATGCCTTCAGTCATTTTCTGGCACCAAGGATATTATCTAAAGTGTGCCACGCACTTTCACAGATAAATGGTGCTTGTTTTTTTTTAAAGAGAGCATGGAGACAGACAGCCTGGTATTTCTTTCTCAGATGGCACTTCACTCTCACCCCTTCACATGGCATTTGGCTCTTCCTCTCTGTCCAACTGTCCCTCCATTACATACCCCCATGACACAAATTCTTACAACATAGTTAGCTTTAGGTTGTCAATACCATCAGATTTGAATTTAATTGGTCCTTAGTCCCTCAAGTGCCTTTTTAAATTAATTGGCTGAATTTGAACTGTCGTCTGGGCAGATGTCTGATTGGGTCTGCTAACTGAATGGCTTTTTGATACATTGTGTCAGCTGGGCATCTGCAGCTGCTTACCCACAGACAGACATTCATTTTTAAAACCTCTAAGCATAAATGCACTCATCTTAAAAGGGGGGTTGCAATGCTTCCCCCCATTTTACAATTTTACACACCAACTTCGTGGCAGTTATCTCTTCAAAAATAAAACTTAATCAAGCTAGAGAGACAATTTCCCGTGCACAAAGCCATGCTGACTATCCCTTACCAATTTTTGCCCCTCTAAACGCACGCAGATACTGTTTCTCAGAATCCCCATCAACAACATGATCCAATCACTGACATAAGGCTCAGTGGTCTATAGTTCCCTGGCTTTTCCCTGCAGCCTCTCCCAAAACGCTGCAAGACGTGTCAGTGTGGACATAGATACCACCATTACTCATGGGGACACCTCCCATCTTGTACACGGCAGGTACTCGTGTGACTCAGCCAATGTTGTCTATCTTATACGTTGCAGGCAAGGATGCCTGGAGGCATGGTACATTCGGGAAACCGAGCAAAGGCTATGACAACGGATGAATGGGCACTGCACAACAATCAACAGACAGGAAGGTTCCCTCCCAGTTGGGGAACACTTCAGTGGTCCCGGACATTCAGCCTCGGACCTTCGGGTGACCATCCTCCAAGGTGGACTTCGGGACAGGCAGCAGAGAAAAGTGGTCGAGCAGAGGCCGATAGCTAAGTTCGGTACCCATAGGGTGGGCCTCAATTGGGACCTTGGGTTCATGTCACATCACAGGTGACCATCATAGCACTATACATCCACACAGACTTGTGACGCCACACACACACACACACACACACACACACACACACACACACACTCTCTTTGTGGGGTGAATTTGTACTTCGTTATCTCACTTTTTAGATTAGAATCAATCTAACATCATGGCATAGACAGAGAACACAGGGGGCCAACACCTTCAACATATTGTCTAGCTATCACCATTGTTAACAGCTAACCCGAGAATGCAACTTTTTTAAAAAAAAAGGTTTTGTGATTTACACATGAAAGAAGTGAAACTATCACTGTATTCTAACAGATGAAAGGCTTAACAGACAATCAATTTTTCAATGTATAATTTCAGTTACATCACACTGTAAATTCTCGCTATAAATTCTGTGTTGAGCCCTCCACTATCACCTGATGAAGGAGTGTCGCCCCGAAAGCTAGTGTGCTTCCAATTAAACCTGTTGGACTATAACCTGGTGTTGTGAGATTTTTAACTCTCAAATAGTGTCACAACAATAGCTCTCTCCAGTCTTCTGGCAAACTCAGCCATGGCTGACGATGATACAAATATCTCTGCAAGGGACCGTGCAATTTCTTCCCTGGATTTCCACAATATCCTGGAATACATCTGATCATGCATTTCAACACCTCTAGCACCTCTTCTATAAATGTGGACTCAAGACAGCACAGGTAGGCCCTGCTTTCCAAAAGTGGAGCATTCCCAGGAAACCTTTTGTAAGCTAAAAATGGCGTAATGAGAAGGTGCACGATTTATGTGGGTAAAATAGTGTCACTGTTTTTCGGAAAAGCGAAACTCCTCTTAGGATTCGCGAAAACAGATACTAATGTAGGTCTTTTGTAAAAGTAAAATCGCATAAAGTGAACGTTCGAAAAGCAGGGATACCTGCATTCATTTCACCAAATTCCCTAGATTCCATGCCTTTCTCCACAGTAAATACTGACGCAAAATATTTACAGACTTGCACATCTCCTGTGGCTTCAGATAGATGGTCTCGATGATCATTAAGGGAACTTATTCTCTCCATTGTTCTTCTTTTTCCCTTAATATACCAAAACACTCATGCGCCTTTTTTGTCCTCCTGATGTCCCTCCAATGTACTCTTACATCCCCTATTTTCTTCGGGCGATTCACTTGATTCCAACTATCTAGACCTGATATGCGTCCTTTTTCTTCAGAGCTTCAATATCTCCTGCCAACCTTGTCCTTCACACTAACAGGAACATGCTGTCCCTGAATGCTGTTGAAAGCCTCCCAATTGTCAGACGTCCCTTTACCTGCTAACAACCTACCCCAGTCAATCAACTTTTGAAAGTTCCTGTCTAATACCATCAAAATTGCCTTACCGCAGTTTAGAAGTTCAACTTGGAGACCTTCAACAACACTGCCCACCACTGACATTAGTGGTCTGTAGATCCCTGGCTTTTCCTTGCAGCCTTTCCTTTTTCATAACTATTGTAAAACTAATAGAATTATGGTCACTGATTCTGTCTAACACTACCATAACTCTTCAATTGTCCAGTTATTGACAACTTTAAGAACAGTAGTTTCTCGTGATTTTCTTACCAAACACTTCTTGCTCACACTCAGAAGGTAATTACAATTGGTGCAAATAATTTCATAACCTCTCATAGGCCTGTGGTAACGCACATGCATTCTCAAGTCATGGGCACTAGAGTGTAAGCAGATCAATAATTTTGGTTTGCAGTGTTTCTGAATTGTACTGGCTATCATGTTCAACTAACATGCAAAAGGTTCCGGGTATGAAATCAGATAGAAACAGTTTGAAGTTATCACAAAAAATTCAAATTTCAAAAAACGTATTGGCTCAGGTCCACAGCATAACCCACTGACAAACATTAATCAAACCAGCCAATATCTTGGAACAGCAGCCAATAGATGTGCTGGAAAGAAATTGAAATGAACGTTAATCTATAAATGAATGGTTTGCAGTCACAATCCTTATGAAATAGGAAAAGACATTCTCCACAACTGCTCTTCAAGGTGGCCCCTGGTTAGTCAGTTCCCAAGGAAGCTCCTCACTGAACCCCTAACCACACCCTACTTTGTAGTAGAAGCTCTGGATCTTGTCGAAGTGGTCTTTGAAAGTTCTCACCTTCTCTGGACAAAGATATCACATACCGAATTAAAGAGTGCTGCAGAAAGTCAACAGGTCTGACAGCATCTAGAGAGAAACAGTTAACATTGAAATAAATGGTTATCATTTTGACTTGGGAAGAAAAATTACTGAAGTTATCTTGTTACTCTCTCTGCAGAGATCAACAGACTTGCTGACTTCTCCAACACTTTATATTTTAGATCAAGAGTTTAAAAACTCTGAATACTTAAGATCTCACTAGTGTACCGGACTACCCCATTCAGATTCATCTGCTGTGATGTGCTTACATTGTCGAATTGTTCTGCTCAGTTGCAGCCCTTTCCCAAAGTTGCTGTATCTGATGATTAATGTAGTCAAACTTTTTTGTGAGCCTCTTACTGATTTTTCAGTTACAGATTGCACCTGTCTCCAGCAAAGTAAGACTCTACTACTTCTGGAAATTTTAATTGTAGCACCACCTTGTCGTTCTAACACAGAATCTATTCATCTCTTAGGTCTTCATTCCCATCAGAATACTCCATCAGTGCATCTTCAAAATTGAATACGGTTATAAATCACACAAGGAGAAAGTTAGGACTGCAGATGCTGGAGACCAGAGTTGAAAAAAGTGTGGTGCTAGAAAAGCGCAGCAGGCCAGGCAGCATCCGAGGAGCAGGAGAATCGACATGGAAATAAAAGGTGAGGGGGGCGGGTCTGGGGAGATTATATATCACAACACCAGGTTATAGTCCAACAGGTTTATTTGGAAGCACTGCTTCTTCATCAGGTGGTTGTGAAGTAGGACCATAAAGCAGTCTCTGAAATGATATATTGAACAAACCTCGATAGTTGAGTCTTTCATCTTTTAGAATGGGTTTGCCAATTTCGGCTCTTTAATATATAAATCCCAGAACTTCTTTCTGTTATGCCTCACTGTGATGGCGTGGAGGAAATCAAGGCCTGCTGCCATGAAGTCATCACTAATGTTAAATGATTTTTTTTAAAACTGCAGAATTCTAAATTTAGCTGATTTTTCAGACTCAGGTTAACAAAGCCCAGTTTAGGTTATTATACTCAAGTTACTATTTATTACAAACAAACTATGGATACAGTAAACAATTAAACTGCCAACATGAAACTAGCATATAAAAACTCCCTCAATATTAATACGCAGAGGTAAAACTGGGAAAGCAATTCAGCAGTCTGATCACAATATCTGCTGAGATGGTGTTCATGCTGCAAAGTACACTGCTTCTTGGTCTTGCTTCTCTGGATGCCTCAACTGGTTTGCAGGAAACACAGGGAATAAGTACAATTAATGAAGGCAGGCTTAAAGTGAGTTATACCCCTTGACTCCAGCTCATTTGCTAACTATGCAGCTACTGGTTCTAGCAGTAAACAGAATTTACAAGGAGTATCAGGTTGCTTGCTTTCGAAACATGCAGTAACCCTCCAGCAATCTCTTCTCCACAAAGCAAGGAACAGAAGTAGGCCATCCAACCAATTGAGTCTGCTCTGCCATTCAATGAGATCATGAATAATCAGAATCCTCAATTTCTTTTTCCCCCACAAACTTCGATGCTCTACTCATTAAAAATCTATCTCAGCCTTGAATATATTTAACAACCCAGCCTCAATAGTCCTCTTCAGTAAAGAATTCCAAAGATTAACTACCCTTTAGAAGAAATTTTTGATCGTCTGGGTATTAAAATATAAGACCACTTATTACAACATAGAACATTACAGCACAGTACAGGCCCTTTGATATTGCACCGACCTGTCAGATTGTACCCTCTGGTCCTCAATTCTTTCAAGGGGAAGCAACTTTTCCATAACTATCTTGTCAACCCCTCCAAGAAACTTTTATATTCCAATAAAGGTCACCCTCAATTTTTCTACATTCCAAAAGTGCAGGCCCAATCCATGCAATCTCTCTTCATTTGAGTCTCTCCATATCTAGAATCAGCTTACAGAATCTCTGTGGACTGCCTTCAATACTAGTGTATCTTTCCTTAGATAAAAGGGAGAAAAGATATCCCCAGTATTCTAGCTATGGTCTGACAAGTGTCTAAAGTGGTTTTAATATTCCGGTTTTTCTAGACTGAAGAGGGAATGGAATATAATTAAATAGAGAAAAATAAAAAGACATGGTCTTTATATCTCAAATAACCTCTGGATTTTGCTTGTCCAACTGTCATATCGGAGGTTTGTTAAAGCGTTTATGACTTTTTGATGTCACCTAATTTTAGAAAGTGATCATGGCAAGTTGGCAGCACTGGCAAAGCCACCATTTATTGCACATCCCTACTTGATGTGATTGTGGTGAGCCAGCTTCTTAGGCAAATGCAGTCAATTAGGTTTAGTTATTTCCACAAGTATTAAGGATGTTTTTGATGCCATGACAATGAAGGAACAATTATATATTTCCAAGACAACTGGAAACTTTAAAAGGTATTTGCTGTTGTGGCATTTTAATGCACATACTGTCAACGTTCTTTTAGGTGGTAGAGGTCACAGGTGTGCAAGGTGCTTTGGAAGGAACCTGTACCTACAACTTTACCTACCATGGAAACTTTGAACTCAGTGCTGAATTCAATCTGAATGTAGCCTACTGGTATTTCTATGAGAAATTTCAGATATTATGTAGCAATCATAAATTGCTACATAACCAGGCTGACATAACTTGTGTAACCCACTGCTCAACTGCATGAGCGTTAACTGTTGCTCTGGACTCAAGCCTATTATTTTTTTCTATATTTCCCCCTCCTTAAAAAGATACTCTTTTTGATGTCTCTCATTTCTCCCTGTAATATTCCTAAGTAC
The DNA here is from genome assembly GCF_004010195.1 of Chiloscyllium plagiosum. Classification (NCBI taxonomy): domain Eukaryota; kingdom Metazoa; phylum Chordata; class Chondrichthyes; order Orectolobiformes; family Hemiscylliidae; genus Chiloscyllium; species Chiloscyllium plagiosum. Next base: position 77,277,253 of record NC_057723.1, read on the forward strand.
CTTATAATCAATTACTTCTCAAATTTCCCCATTCTGCTGCTACTACCCCAATCCAGATTCCTCCTTGCTTAAATATATAGCTGCACTAAATCTTCAAAGTACTCACTACTGGCAGCAAACCCAATTGTTCCATCCTATTCTCTCACCAAGATGCTCATCAACACACTACTAGAGATAAATTTTACCAATCTTCTCATCAGGCCAGAGATTAGGAATGTTCTATTATTTATCCAACTCACCCTTAGCAGTTCTAATAACTTGAAATCTCTCAATTGATAAGCTATTAACCACCTTGCTCCAGGAGATCTTCACTTGAGGAAGGCCCGTGCTATTCATGAAGTTACTGTGGTTGAGTACATCAACTTAATGCCCTAGTTGGAATCCTGGCTGAGGTGCAATGCCACCTCCTCCTCCTCCCAAAAGTTACACCTACTTGCCCAGCAGTACCAACCATCTCTTGGCCCACTAAAACAGCTGTAGTTGTACTGTGAATCTCGTGACCAAATCAGACTGTGGTTTCACTTCTTCACCCAATTTCACAACTTTCATAAAACATACATTCTCTACCATCCAGTGTTCCATATGGAACCAGAGGGGTTAAGTCACTACCACCCATCCAAATAGCACTTTTACATATCTTCAATGCTTTCCTTCCTCACCCTATGAGCCATTTTCAGTGATCCCATTCTTCATCTCAAAAATCATGCTCTCTCCCTAGTCATCCTTCTCCCTTAATATATACCTCCATACAACTCCCAGCTCATAGTCAAAGCCACCTTCAATCTTGCCATCACATGGGGCCTTGTTTATGTCATTACACCAATTTGCAGATAAGGTCACCATTAATCACTTTCTGGTATCAGTGTCCATCTACATCCCCCTTGGATAGCTGAATCCTACCTACTTTTGCATCCATCTCCTAATTAAATTTCAATACCCCAATGGTCCAGCCTTTATCCCTCCACTCACCATGACTTTACTTCAGCAATCTTTTCTTTCAAAGCATCTTCACTTCCATCTTTGATCCTTTGCAATTTAGATCCCAATAAACTATTACTTTCTCTTATCCTGGTACAGTCTTCAATTCTGCCATAGCTGTAAGGGACAGCTATTTAAATGGATATGGCAAAAAAACGTCATCAGATCTAGCTAAACTAAACACTGAGTCTTGCCTTACCTGCCAATACCTGCTCAGTATTCCAGGATCATCCTGCAATGCAAAGGTAACAGCCAGATTCTCTTTACGGCATTATGTCTTAAATCTTTCTACCCACATCCTTAACTCTCACAGTCAAGAAGTTTAAAGAGCTCATGAACCTGTCGTCATTTTGATTGAGACTAGCCAATTACCCACTTCAGTCATTTTCCTTCCTGTAGCTCTGAATTTGGATCTTAGTTTAGTTTTTTCCCCCCTGGTTCATCCTAAACCCTCTGAGTTTGTGTTACTCAGCACTCACCACCTGCTACCCAGAGCGTACTGAAATTAAACGGTTACCCTTTCCTGCTTTGTATTAACTCATCATTTGGTTCTCTGTCGTCTCTCTCCCTTAAATCTCCTGACATCAATTCTCCCTGCAAAACCTTTGACCGCATTATTCATGCAAATTGCTGCTCCATCTCCAAATTATCCATTGCTCGAACATCCTTGAATGTGCTGTCTCCCAAAATTTGTATCCATCTTTTCCAGCACTCCATTTTGAATCTATCCAAATTAGATTGCTATGCCATCTCAGTATTGAAACATCAAGGGCCCACATGATATCCCATGATAGTGACAAAGGTGAACGATCCCTCATCTTTCTCAGCCTGGAGCAGCCTTTGACATGACTGACCACATTTCCCTCCTCCAATACCTCTCCAACATGACCCAAATGGATGACACACTTTATTCATTTAAACAATGATAACCAGAGAATTAGTTGCAATTGTTTCTGTTCCCATTTTTACCTCTACTGACGCTCAAAGAACTAAACTTAGCTCCATAATTTTCAACTATATGCTACCTCTCGGCCACATCACACATTTCCCAATTCACTACAGCATCTACATACTAGTCAAACTCCCAAACTTATGGGACAAACTCCCAAAAGCAATATGGCTATAATGAGAATCAACATTACAGAACAGGATTGAGAGATAACTGTTGGCAAGGACACAAAGTAACTCCCCCTTTTATAAATATGGTGTCAAGCAGACAGACAAGGCCTAGTTTAACATCTCATCTGAAAGACCTCTCTGCCGACAAAGTGATACGCACTCAGTATCAGACTAGAATGTCGGCTTGATTTTTTTCAAGTTCCGAAATGAACTCAAGCTTGTGGCTCAGAGGTTCACACCTACAGAATGACAGCTCTCAGAAAATACCCAGCTCTAAGTCATTACCATTTCTGTCAACCGCTTCAGATGTTAAATTATCGAAGTGTTTGACAAAACCCAGTACAGAACAAGCAAAACTTTCTATTAAACATTGGAAAGACTTAAACCATGGTCTTCAGTGCCTCCCACAAACTCAAATCTGTCTCTCTGGCAACTGGCCATGGCTGAATCACACCATTCATGCAGGTTAAATTTGACCAAGGTATGATTCCAAATGCAAATTCATGCCAATATCACCATAAGCAAGTTTCGTTCTAGTAAAAATGTTTTGGCATTCATTATGAAGGCGTAGTATGTACCTTTAAGAGAGTGAAAGCTGACAAGGACTGACTGAAAGCAGAGAATGTGCTGACCAATTTAAAATTTTAACATTTGACAGAGAGGAGGGTGCTCAGTGCCAAGAGTACACTTTCTGTCAGCACTTTATATCATCAATTGGGGAGGCTGCCCCTCAGATGAGTTTGATCGACTCTGCAGAGTGTGGGAGAGAGAGATGGCATTAAGGTCTCCTCAGAGGCATGGGAAGATATTTGGGTAAACACAATTAAGATATCAATCTGCAATAGGACCTATGCTTTACAGTTTAAGATTCTCCACAGGGTCCACTTGGCTCCCAATTATTTGTCAGAATTTAAACCAGGGGTATCTTCAACATATTTTAAAAGATGTAACATTTGTTTGTGGAAACAATAGCTGGAGCTGCGTTGCCATGGTACACAAATTCAAACTCTGCTAGTTTAAGTTATGCCCCAAGATACCAAAATCCAATTGAATTTGAATTTTAATGTTTTGATGACCAGTGAGACGGTCGATGTTTTGGGGCGTATAAAATTGAGTGTTTTGGGGAGTACAGCAGAGAATGGCAAAGGGCAGCCAAGCTGCTAGCAGAATAGCTCTCTGAAAGGTACCGGTCCATAAGAAATTTGTGCAGCAGAAAACGGAAGAAAAGACGACCCAGGAAAATCTACAGAGGAAAGTTTATAGAAAAAAAATCGACACAGCAAGCTGGTTTTGAAACAAGATTTTTTTTGTAAATCCTAATCGGGGTTTTTAAAATCGGATCAGTAGTGTAGAGTGAGAAGTAAGAGATAGGTTTAAGAGAAAGGAGTTGTAAATAGTTGTTGTCTCATGTTCTCTTTTCAACTTAAGGGATAAAATATTTAATTTTTTCTTTAAATAGTGATATTTCACAGATTACGACACGAGGTGAACTTTTCTGTGGGTCTGGTTTAAACTAGCAGAAGGGTTTACCCAGTGTTGTAACACATTTATTTGTACATTGCTTTTCCATTCACCAATTTTATCATCCGTTTACACACCCATTATTCAATATGTTCTTCTTTCGCAAATTAGTTTTAATTTGCTTTGCAGCATCCTTCCAATGGGGCGGGGGGGGGGGGGGAGGAGGAGAGGAGACTGGAATTGAGTGCAGTGTTCTGGTGTTAGCCTGACCACTGTCCTGTGCAGCCGCAGCATGTCCTCCTGACTCCTGTGCTCAGTGTTCTGGCCAGTGGGGGAGGGCATGCCAGGTGCTTTCCTCACTCTCGTCTACCCAAGACTCCATTTCAAGGAGCTATGAACCTGCACTCCAAGGTCTTTGTTCGGCAACACTCCCTACCATTAAGTGCATAAGTCCTGCCCTGTTTTTGCTTTCCCAAAATGCAACACTTCGTGTTTATCAAAACTAAATTCCATCTGCCACCTCTTCGGCCCAGCTGATCAAGGTACTGTTCTACCCTGCGATCACTACCTTCTCTGCCAACTGCGCCATTCCCATTGGTACTTGGGCAGAATAGTGCCAAGTGATCTTTTACATCAGCCCAAGAGGGCAGGGGAAGCCCTTCAGCTTTAGGACTGTCAGTCGAGAGAATGCAGCACAGGAGCAATAGCTGAGATTTCTGGGTGCAAGGAGTTAGGGGTTTGAACATACAACCCACAGCATGTGCCAAAGTAGGAGGCCATTGGGCCTGTCCAACACAATCTGGCCCAGTGAAGGAACTGGCCGATCAATCCCACATTCCCCCTCCTCAACCACCCTCTCCCTCCTCCACCCCCGAAGTGCTGGCAAATGGGACTAGATTAGGTTAGGATATCTGGTCGGCATGGACAAGTTGGACTGAAAGGTCTGTTTCCAAGCTGTACATCTCTATGACTATGACAGAAAAATTTAAAATCAACACTAGTTAATGGAATGCTAGCCTCTAAATAGAGCACAGGAAGTTTTGCTTTATTTATAAGGTGTAGTCAAATTAGAGTGCTTTTAAGTATTGTAGTTAGCTCAGGGCATGACAGAGGATATCCTGACCTTGGAAGGAATGAAGCACAGATGCAGAGATCCAAGGGTTAAATGGCATGTATAATGATAATGTATTTTTCCTATTATTAAATTTTGATTTCCAACACCCTGAATTTAAAATCTAAGATCTTGCATTGACTAAAATGGTTTTAAAACAGTCAAGTGTGGGGTGCTGGAAAAGCAGAGGTCAGGCAGCGTCAGAGGACCAGGAGATTTGATGTTTCGGGCATAACCCCTTCATTAGGAATGAGCTGCCTGACCTGCTGTGTTTTTCCAGTACCACACTCTTGACTCTGATCTCTAGCATCTGCAGTCCTCACTTTCTCCTAGTTAAAATGCAAAAGACTTGACATGAGAGCCAAACTTATTACCGGACCACAGGTTGAGCCAATTAATTAAACAAAACTTAGTCTTAACTGAAATTAACAGGTCAAAGTGACTGAAACCAGTCACTCAAACATCCATTTCTTGTTTAATAATTCACCTTCATGGAAGTTACAAATCACCCATTACTTTTGGGGTGGGCTTGGAGAATGAAGCCAGACATGCGAGATAACACAAATGAACTACATTTCATGGAAGTGCTTTGAGCAGAGCAGAGAAAAAGATGCAGAGCTGTCTCCCTCTCTCTCTCTCTCGTTCTTCTCTCAGCGTCTTCAAAAACAATACCCAGTGCAAAGAACCATTCGTTCACCAAGAATGCAGATTTCTACAAATTTTGCTGATGTGGAGGGTACTCATTTAACTATCCCTGGTCTCAGCATAAACTTGGAGGAGAAAGTGAGGTCTGCAGATGCTGGAGATCAGAGCTGAAAATGTGTTGCTGGAACAGCACAGTAGGTCAGGCAGCATCCAGGGAACAGGAGAATCGACGTTTCGGGCATAAGCCCTTCTTCCTGAAGAAGGGCTTATGCCCGAAACGTTGATTCTCCTGTTCCCTGGATGCTGCCTGATCTGCTGCGCTGTTCCAGCCATACATTTTCAGCTCAGCATAAACTTAACAACTCAAAGACTCAGGATTTTTAAAGATCCACATTCTTGATTTTATTTTTTATTAGACACTGCCCTTATTTAAAATTTATGCTTGCATTTGTGCTTTTGTTGTCGCTTTTTGTAACTTTGCTTGGGTATTAGAAAAATGAATTTTTCTTTCTCAAGACTATCTTGTCATCAGTTTCATTTTTGAACTAGCAAATAGCATTTTAATTGAAGTACGTTAGAGCTGAATGCTAAAAATGATTAATGTTTGCTGTGGCCAACAAATAGGGATAAAGAGATGGGAACTTATAACCAAGTGAAGGAGGCATATAAGTAGATAGAGAGAATCACTTTCTGTGGCTAGTCTTGGCAAGGAGACATTACCTTAAAAATCAAAGGCAAGTCACTTGGATGAAAAGTTAGGCGACACCTCTTCATGTAAAGTGTGACATAAGTGTAATACTCTCTCCTTCAAAAGCATTGCAAGCCAACTAGATTCATTTCACATTTTCAACTGATAAGTTTTTTTTTAATAACCAAGGATACGAACATAGGAATAGGAGTAAACCATTCAGCCCCTTGTTTTGCCTCACTATTCGAGATTATAGTTGATTATCTGCACCAGACCATAGTCCCACACTATCTCTTGATGGCATTACTAACTAGAAATCTGTGCTTTGAACTTAAATAATTGGAGCTCTCATTTCCTACTGGAGGTAGAAAGCTCCAAAACTTCACTGATCTTTTATATCCCTTTTATATCTTTCCCCTCTCGCCTTAAACCTACACCCTCTGGTTCTGGAGTCCCACCATCCCCTTGCATCTCAATCTCATACAAGACACAGGAGTCAGAGTGGTGACCAGAGTTCAAGCTTATTCTACTCGTTAATGGAGTCAATAAACTCCATGTTAACCTCATCTCCCCGCAAAAAGCCCCTTTTTTAAAAAAAACCCAAGTCTGCCGTTGAATTTTTTATTGAAATTAATAGTCATAGACAAAGCAACCACAGCTATGTGGGGTAGTGAGTTCCAAGGATTCACACCATTTCGCCCAAACAAATTTCCTCATTTGAATCTTAGACCAGCAGCTCTAGTCAGAGGATCAGCAACCAGGAGAATACAACTTTTTGAATCTTCCCTCAAGCCACTTAATTTTACTGTTTGAACAAGATCATTTTTCAATCTTCGAAATTCTAGGGGGCATTGGTCAACTTGATCTCTCCTCAAAAGGAGAATGGAAGGTATCTAGTGAGACTTTACTGCACTCCCTCCAGATATAGAATATCCTTCCTTTTGTAAGGATCCAAGTTATCAGCATCCCAGTTGCAGCCTCAAGACCCTGTAAACTTGCAATAAGGCTTCTTTACCATTGTATTCCAGTCCCTTTTCTAATAAAAAAGGGCTAACATGCCATGGGTTTCTAACTGCTTACTATGTAGGAACACGTTACCAAAGCAGATGACTCCAGAAGAATGTCACCATACACATCTTCCCCTCACTCTCCCGTCTGCATTCTTCAGGGATCATTCCCTCCTGGACACCACAGGCAATTCCACAACTAACAACATCATCATCGCCCTTCTTCACAGCACCTTCCCACGAAAACATAGAAGGTGCAGCACCTGCCCCTTCACCTCCTCCCTACTCACCATCCAAAATGGCCTAAACAATTTTGCCAGATGAAACAGGATTTCACCCCAACCTCATCCAATGTAGCCAACTCTTCCCTGGAGAAACCAAACAGACTGATGACTGCTTTACGGAAGACCTCCGGTCTGTGTCCAAGCAGGATCCCAACCTTCTTGTAGCCAGTCATTTTAACTCAGCATCCTGCTTGCATGCCCACGTCTGTCTTAGAATCTAACCCTACACCAAAAGGGTCAACTCCTCCACCTCCTGATGCTGCCCAGCTTGCTGTGTTCTTCCAGCCTCCTGCTTGTCTACTTTGGGTTCAAGCATCTACAGTTTTCTTTCGTCTCCAAGAAGTATGCCCTCAGCATGTTGCCACGTTCCAGTGAATCACCGCACAAGCTGGAGGAACAACACCTCTTCAGATTAGGCACTTTACAGCCCTCTGGATTTAATACTGTATAAGAGTTCAACATCTTAAAATTGTGAACCATTTCTTCCAGCTTGTTATTATATCCTCCCCTACCCTCCCCCATCAAAGTTACTGTCCTTTCAAGTCTGGTAGGAGATGCAGCATTGTTCTGTCATTCTCACATTCCCATCACTTAATCTGAACTATCAACGCCTTTTCTCCACTAGTACTCTATACAGTACCCACTTCCACCTCACACCCCCGCCCAAACTATAGCATAAATACTGTCCCCGCCACCCTTCAGCAATTCTGAAGAGTCATCTAGACTTGAAACGTTAGTTTGCTCCTTCTCCATGGATGCTGTCTGACCTGCTGTGATCACCAGCATTCTAGTTTTCAGTATTATGATCGCATGTTGATTTTGAGACAGACAGACAAGGGCTGCCAGGTACCTCTCAAGGTCAACATTTCCCAGTCTCAGCCATTTCAACATTCTGCTTTACAATTTTTCTTTCAAAAAGAGTAGATAGCTCCACTTCCCCACGTTTGTGATCTCACTGCCCACCTAGCTTACCTATCTAATCCCTTTGCCGCCTGTGTCTTCCTCAGTTCAATTTTCAACTTCATTTTACATGATCAACCCAATTTTACACATTAAGCACTCTTGCTTAAAGGATCCACAACTACATTTACTGATCTGTTCTTTAGACATAAAAAATGAATACTGTAGCTTTGGAACAAATATGGAGCCAAAGCAGATTGAGAGAGTCAAACTGCATATCAGGAAAAGCATACAGAGAATTTACTCCTACGTCTATTATTCAAATATCTTGGATTGATGTTATGTAAATCAAACAAGTGCAACTCAGTTATCTTTGGACAACAGTACTTCTATGGTATATAAATATTCTAAGTTACCTCAGCTGGATTAAAACCAAAACAGCACCTCAAAACATTCATTCCCTCCACCATTGAAAAACCATAGTACAGTTTAGGCATTATGTACTATGACCATGATGCACTGGAGCAACTCACCTAGGCTCCATTTACAGCATGTTCCAAAACTCTGGACTGTTACAGAAAAGGGGAAGGGCAGATGTATGGGGGAAGTATTAACTGCATGTTCCCTTCCAAGTCACTCCATTTAGATATGGAATTTTGTTGGTTTTCTTTCACTATTTCAGAATTTAAAAACTTACAACTCCTTTCCTAACAGCTCTGCAGATGTACCTACACCAGGTAAACTGCAGCAGCTAAAGCAAGCAAACATCATTCACATTCCATGCAAGAAAATACAGCACTGTTCTTTCTTTTAAAAGACCTAGCTTTTTAAAAACTGTTTTTGTCAATACTAAAGAAAGTAGTGAGATATAGTTTCAGTCACTGTTCTGTATTTTATCATTATTCATTCATGAACCCTTGATGAAGGGATCTTCATCCAAAATGCTTAAATTTTTGCTTCCAACCAGGGTCAATAGCAGTTGCATGCTGCAAGTCTGACCATTACTCTTCTACTACCTTTAGGGGCAGAATATAGTGCCTCTTAGTATTAACTGATCTGTTAGAGTCCAGAGACTGAACCTCAGCATTTTGTTGCCTGTAGAGTTCAGTTTATCACTTGATATCACCAGGGAAATTGCAGATAACTGTACTGTAAATAAAGTTAACTTTTATAAAATACAGACCCATACCATATTGTTTAATTCCAGATAACATATGGAAGACTCAACATCCTCATGTCAATCAGACCACATAATTCAAGCCCAAAAGAGGCACAATTTGCTTACTTCAAAACTTTTTTTTTTAAAAAAGGAGGGTGACCAATTATATAATTGGTTTAACATTACCCTAGGGGAGCATTTATGAAACAAAAATCACAAGACAGCAGAATTACATCCAAAAGACTTTTCTCATTAAAACAGTTTATATAGTCACACCTTTTAGAAGGATTTCTAATGATATCAATGGTGGGTTTATATCGATAGGTGACCAGGGTGGGGAGGGAGAAATCAACTCTCATACAAAATTGAGAAATGAATTGATAGACTATAGACCACTAAATGAATCGAAATATTCCAAGTCAGAATTGATATAACATGGTACATTGACACATATGGCAGAATAAGCAGATGGAAAAATGCCCAATTAGCAAAGAACTAATCAGATGAAAATACTGCATCCTCATTGTACAATATATAGCACAATTTTATTTAAAGAAATGCTTGACTGCATTTTACTGCTCACAAAATTCTAAATTTAATCAAAACTAGTGTCACATGCATTTCAATTTTGCTCACCTCCCCCTTAGCCTAACTGCAAGAAACTCTGAGCAAGTGGTGGGGTGAGAACTGTGGGAATGAAGAAGGGGAACAAGTGATGGAGATCCTAAAATAGATATTCTCCCGCTGAAATATTCAGTAATAATTTGTATCTAAATTCACCCACTTTAAGCAGGCTGTCCAAAGGTATGTTGCACCTTTAAATGTGAAATGATGGAATTATCACGTCTAAAAAACAAAACTTTAAATAACTGTTGCATGCATTAATCTGACCTGTCAGATAAACTTCAGCATTACTCAAAATATTCCCGCACTGTAACTACATTATAAATCATGACCTATCTTGCTCCTCCTCCTGAATAATCTTTTAGAAATTCAAATATCTCGATCTTGAGTCCCACAGGACCTAAAATGACAAGAGCGTCTTACCTGCCCATTCATTAGACAAGCTTCAGATTTCTCTGATTTGAAACTCGATTTACAAATAGTGCAGTGTTAACCCTCCTGACGTCAGTCTTGGGCTCCAACTCACCTTAACCTTTTTTTCCTCTCGATTGACTTCGGGTCCCGTTCTCCTTCCTTTTGCAATGACAGTTCATTTATATTAACGACATTTTATCATGCATTATTTAAAGATCCTACAATCCTTAACCATCCTCACCAAAAAGCAAACGATAATCACGAGTTGGATTAAGCTCTTGCATGAAAAGTTCCTATTGCAACATGGCTGCCCTTCATCCTCAGCTATCCTGGCACATTTGCACTCCTATCAATAGAAGGCGGGTGAGAACGCGGTTGGGGAGGCTGGAACAAAAAAAAGACAGACACAAAACGTGACCACGTCTTTGTGTTTTTTTTTGCTCCAAACCTCAAATGCGGTTCAATACCCCACCCCTCCCCAAATATCTCAGTACCCCTGCATTTCCATGCTGCTCCACAACACTATTGGTTGCCTGTCCTAGGCCTAAGCTGGTGGGCAGAACCTCCTCCTTCCTCTCCAACCAACCCCCTCCCCCTTCAAACGCCAGATTTAAAAAAAACGCTATTTTGCCAAAAGTACTTTTTTGAAAAATATAAAGAAAAATGGTAGCCACTAGTTCAGTATTGACCGTGCGGTTCTTTTCATTTGATAGCCCTCCTATCTATCTATCTACCTCTCTCGCTCTCTCCCCGTGTGCTCTGGCTCTCTCTGTGCACTTACCGACTTGTCTTGTTGTTGGTGACAGCCCCAGCGGCTCTCAGCCAATCCGCGTTCGCTCCGTTCCCCTCCGCCACCCGCGCCCCCCCCCCCAAGTGGCCAGCAGCAGGCGCGAGCCGCCGCCGTGAGCTACCCCCCCTCCCCCCAACAATCCTCCCGAGCTCGAGCCGCCGTCGCCCAACGGTCAGTAGGTTCTCAGCGCCACCACTGCACCTAGAGCACCCCAGCATACACACACACGGCTGTCTGTGCATTGGAAATAAATCATGTCAAAATTGAAATTTACCCCTTCTACCACCACCACCATCATCACCACCCCTGCTCCACTTACTTGCTTGCTTTACCCCCTCAATTCCGCGCCACTCTGCGTCACTTCCGCCATCTTAGTTTTCACCCAAGACCCTGATGACTTTCTCTAAATAATTTTCCTACACTGGCGTGAGCCAAAGACGATCGTGTTATATGTGTTCTCCCCACCCCCCCACCGACATGATTGATATCCTGGGCCGTCGTGTTGCACGATGGAGGGTGCACCCTTTCACCATGGGGGGGGGGGTTGATTGCCATTGTAGGTTCTGACATGTCTGTGCCTCCATTTTCCTCCCGTCATCATATTTAATAACGTGCATGTCACTTATTTGACTTCCATTGGCCGCACACCTTTTGAAAGCCTAATGTCTGCCAGTTCCTTTTTGCAGGAGGCTCGAGCAACTCTGCCTCTTCGTTTGTAGCAATACCAAAACCGTGCAAAAGGAGAGGCAGTGCAAATGGCACCCTGAGGGACTGAGCCATTTTATTTTGGCTTGATCACTGTTCCTTTAAACTCAAAAGCAATCCGGCCACAATGACACGTTAAAGTGCCGACCGAGGCGTCAGGTCGTCTCCAGAGTTTGGAAATAATGTTACATTATGTGACAATTGAGTGTCCACGGGTTAGATTACGAGATGTGAAATAACAAATATTAGATAGGATGTAGGGAGTCTCCTTTGACTCTGGGGTTTGTTCGAGGGTTAGGTTTTTGAGAGGCTGCTAGGCGGCTCGGGGTTTAGGAGTGCGGGGGGACTCTAAATCAAGAGTTCATGTCTGAACGAAACAAAATGGATGAGTGAAGCTATTCTTCCTGATTTACATATAGTCTATACTAGAACAAAATAGCTGCATTTGATGCACATATATTTCAGTGCTGAACCTTGATGGCCCGTCATTCCTCATTATTTATTTTATAGATATTTTATATTTCTGAAATTAGCGAGTTCTTTGGAAATAAGAAACCCATTTTCGTTTTTGAAGACTTGCAACTAATTAATAATCGTATCTCTTTTTAAGCGCGTTTGATATCATTTTGTCTCCTTTTGGCTGAAAAGAAAGCCCATCAAGAGGCAAATCCTCGCTGCGCAAAAAGCAGCGTTTTACATTTTAAAGATATGCTACGTAACATAAATGTATTTTCTTTTCCTTTCTCATGCAATCAGCCCATAATCTTTGAGCCTCGGTATAGTTTGGAGTATATTGCACTCGGCCAGGACCGGCAAGTTCAGTCGACTCGATCAAGTTAGATGCATTTTGTTTTCGTAAGATTGAACTTCTTTTTCGGCAGCAGGCTTTTATTTTCAAGTTAGCTCCTTTGATGTTTTAAAAAAAAGTACGGAGGTTTAGAGTGCAGACCCTTGTGTGAAACACGAGTGTTATAACATAATAATACGCTAAACCACAAGATATATAATTTTATCCCGTCATAAATTGACTACAATTTAGTTGACAAAATGGACGAAGGGGAAATACCAATACGTCTGATGTATAAATTCAAGTCGTCAAATATCCCTGTTTGTAACCTTGGGTGGGGAACATCCACATATGATATGGTTATATTCCAACCTATTCTCATTTCTGCAATTACATTTCAATAAGTTAATGTTAGCTTTTTTTGGTACAGGTGCTGCACGTGCCAAACAACAACACCACCTTGCATTTATATAGCCCCTTTTACAATAAAACGCCCCAAAGTGCTTCACGGGAACACTAATAATCCTTGACATCAAAACCAGGGAGAAAAAAAGGATGATGACAGCTCAAAAGACTGAAGACTGAACTAATGCCAATTTTTCTGCACAAATGGCACGTGTTGAATCTTCTCCCCAAGGAATTTCCTCAAGTTGGAAAAATTGTGTGTAAAATTGTGTAATACAAACCCCATTTTTGTCCTTTGCAAAATTATGTTAAACTGCAGATGTAAAACATCTACTAAAGGAGGGATGTCGACGTTTCGGGCATGAGCCCTTCTTCAGGAAGATTCCTGAAGAAGGGCTCATGCCCGAAACGTTGATTCTCCTGCTCCTTGGATGCTGCCTGATCTGCTGTGCTTTTCCAGCAACACATTTTCAGCTCTCATCTCCAGCATCTGCAGTCCTCACTTTCTCTTAAAGATGTGGAGAGCTGGTGATCTAATCTGAAGACCAAATAGCTGATTAAGTTATATGTCATCAATATTCATGTACCAACAATACTATATTTTCTTATGATGACAAATATTTCATTTCTTCCAACATCGTGCAAGTCAGTTAATGAGATGGTAGCCTATATTCCACAGACTAAGCGCAAAGACACTTACTGCAGAGGTAGAACACATGACTACAGGAAGTGAGCTAGTATACTAAGTGCAGTTGCATTTCTCCAAACATCAACCTTTTCATTAAGAAACAAAAACATTGTATGCATTATTATTTGCACTTACAAGTTATACATGTTGTCCAATATTCATAGACACAAACAAAACTACATTTCATTAGTAAAACATTGTGTTAGCTGTAGTCAATTCCATTTTTATCTTTTTTTATTAATTCTATACTATTTATTAACATAAATGGCACACACAGTCTGATAAGTGTGGTTTCCTAATGGTACGAGTGCACGTTTCCATTGGCTGCTCAGTTGACATCTGCTTGTTCCCAGTGTGATGTTCTTTCTCTTGAGGATGTTACTTTGGTACTGCTGTTGCTATGGTAACATGTTGCTGATCTATGTCCATTGCTGAGGAATGGTATATATCTCGTATTGATGGTCGTCCTGTACTCTGTGCAGGTGGTGAATTCACATCTTCTTGATCAGCTGCCTGCAATGGAGGGACAGCTCTCTAGTTAGGTCTAGTTTCGACAATATACCTAGTCATTAACATTCACCATATTCAATCAAGGTGTCAACTGTTCGACACATTTCCCAAATTTCCATATGGGCTGACTCTTGTTGAAAGCATTGAATGTTTGCACTCTGATTTGTTCCACTCTGATCAGCTCTGGCAATGAGTTGGCTGTTTTATCAAAGTGAAATTTAGCATACTGTAGTTTCACCTCGATTTTGTCACTCGTCACTATTTCTGGGCTGTAATGACTGAAATGGGAGGAATGTGCTGCTAATCAAGCCCTACTACATGAATCACACTGTTAGTATCAATGTTTTGATTGAAAATTGTCAATTGTTTCCACTTTGGTCTACTATCTAGAATAAAAGAGAAGTTTACCAGGCTTCTTTAATGAATTCAAAACAATCAGTTTATCATAAAACACAACTCACTCGGAAAAACAAGTGCCAAACCAGCTATCATTCAGAATTAGAATTACATGTCCTTTTAATCCCAACTCAAATATACTTACATAACACAAAAAACAGCAAAACTTTGCAGAGATGATGGTTTAAAGGGTCAAATTATAAAACACCCTCTTGGCCTATGGTTTTTAAACCAAAGAAAAAAAAGATGAATCCTCATAGTCCACCAGGATTCTCATTGTGAAAATTGATTGAACATCTTCCAAACAAGCTTCAAATCGATGGAAATCAAACTGGTTTTGGGGTAGAAGTCACTGTTAAGCTTCTTAGGGTTTACAAGATATGCAAAATAATGAGATGTGGAAACTTCTTCAGGTTCCTCAGTACTTCAAAGAGCGGGGGAGAGATGTGCAACCTACAGATTTGGAAGTTTTCTTCTTTGTGACTCCTTAGGTTTGTGAAACAGAAACCAAGTCCATAACAGGTTGCTAGACAACCATCAGCACATGGCCTCACAGTCTCTTTCATAGCCAGGCTTTCCAGCAATTAAGGACAATAAACTATCTCTCTTATCTCTGTGAAAACTTTGATTGGCTATTTTTCCACAGTCACTTGACTGTCTGTAATCTATAATCAACCTTTTTATTTGACTGGGCATTATGTAGAAATGAGGTATGGTGTTGAATTTCCCAATCCCTTATGGAATATTTGAATTCTTCACTTGTGAATTGTGGGCCTTTTTCATTAATCTCAGTGTTGGAAGTCTACAATCTCAATGATGGTCATTGACATCAGCTGGTTTAACTCCCAGAAATCAAAATACTAGTTAATGCTGGTAATGTAATCAATTCCTGAAGATGTCTACTCTAAGTTTCATCTGTCTAACATGTCATGAGTCATAAATGGCTCTTTAGCTTGCTTAGTTTGGCATTCATTACAAGTACTGTATGGCTGATGTGATTCTTCATCTCATTGTTCTTGCTTGGTCAGTAGAACACTTCTCTTGCCTTCCTCATACTAGACTCAGTTCCTTAATGATTTGTATGGATGCGCTTTAGCATCTCTCCTCTCAGCTCTTTTAGGATTTACATTCTCTTTCCTTTGTTCAAGATTCCACTTAGGCAATTACTTCATCTCTGTATGATTAATTCTCTCATAGCATCAGGTATTTCCTGATGTTTTCAGGTAATCCTTTCATCACTACTTTCTGCAGCGTTTAGAGAGTTGTACCTTCTTGTATAGTTTGTTTGATTTGAACACAATGCTTAACTTTCAGATTCAGGACCCCTTCTGAGTTGTTCCAAGACATGTCAAGCTGTTGCTTTTCATTGAATCTGGAAGATTTCCCACTCTGTCTTAGCACCCTCAATTTTCTTCATTGCGAATGATGGTCTCAGAAATTTGCATGTTTTCCTTGCTTGTAAAGCTGACACAAATACAGGAATATGCTTCGCAGACATTTTGGAGTAGATTGAAACGATTTGAGCAAGATACTTTGAAGTGGCTTATGGTCGGATTCCCAATGTGGTTTGTCCCATATATTGCTTAAAATGCTCACAAGTAAGGACAATTCTCAAGCACTGTTTCTCAACCTGAGCAGTGTTGTTTAATCTGTGATAATGCCTTCAATGCAAATATAACAGGTAACCTTGCAGCATAAGGGTTACTCCAAGTCTTGTCTCACTGCCATCTTACTGCAAGGTGACTTCATCACTGACATGATAATACATCACTAGTTTGATTCAAGTGAATGCTGCTTCTTGCTTTGTAAGAATACCACTGCGTGTCTTCAGCAGCGAGCTAACAGAGAGGTTCATTATCTGACGATACATTAAGCAAAAACTTTGTTAAATAGTATACAAATCCAATAAAATATTACACTGCTTTTATATCTGTTGATCATCTATCCTCTGGCCTTGGTCTTTCTGCTCGCTTTTCTGCAAATATTTCTTGCCTTTTCCCCAAAATATTGTTTGCATTTGGCCTAAACATCTTTCAGTATAATGCAAGGCCTCATCTGTTGTCCCATTTATATGCTATAGATATTGATCAACTCCCTCAGAGCTTCTGCACATGTCAATAGCTTTCTTGAAAGTTTCTCTTCTCTCAGCAGACATGCTCTCGTTCTACGTATCATAGCTACAACAATCCTACCCTGTGATCAGATTATCTTACATTTATCCAAATTCAGAACTCAGAAAGTTGTATCAGTGTGAGTACATTATGATCAATTGTTTCCCTCTGTCCTTGAGTGCTGATGTTGAACAAATACAATTCAAAAGTAATAATAATATATGGTTCAATGTGTGTCTGCAAAACCGGCAAAATCTCACCTATCTTTTATGCTCTTAGGCTGCAGTACAGTTTGTAGTATTTTTTCAATAACACTGATAGAAGAGTTTAACTCACATGCTCAGGTTTCTTTTTATTAACTGTGTTGCTGTTTTATAGTTTTGCTACTGAGTATGGAGTACTTCCAATCTGATATCTCCTTTTCATTTCCACAACAGAAGGGAGTGCAAAATACACAGTCATTTTGACTCACTCAGTAATTCGGAATTGCGAATTCTTTTATTAAAACATTTTTTTCTTGCTGTTTAATTCAGTAACTGTCTCTCTTACAGCTCGGAAAGTCCACATATTTTTCAGTTACTACTCTTTGACACCATGTTCCAAGTGACCTGTATCTTGTGCAGTCACATACTGATCTCCCACAGACTGCACATAAAGGTACTTACAGCAGAGGTAAAGGTCACATGACTACAACAGCCAGCCAGTGCATGAAGTACAATTGCATTTCTCCAATAAGCATAGTAACAATGTTACTGAACTAGTAATCCAAAGGCCTACACTAATGATTCAACTAATTAATAAATCTGAAATAAAATTTTAATCTATTTTGGGGGCGGCATGGTGTGGTTAGCACTGCTGCCTCACAGCGCCAGGGATCCGGGTTCGATTCCCGCCTTGGGCAACTGTCTGTGTGGAGTTTGCACATTCTCCCCGTGTCTGCGTGGGTTTCCTCCGGGTGCTCCGGTTTCCTCCCACAGTCCAAAGATGTGCAGGATAGGTGAATTGGCCATGCTAAATTGCCCATAGTGTTAGGTGCATTAGTCAGGAGTAAATATATGGGAATGGGTCTGGGTGGGTTACTCTTCGGAGGGTCGATGTGGACTTGTTGGGCTGAAGGGCCTGTTTCCACGCTGTAGGGAATCTAATCTAATCTAATCTTAATAATGATTTGAAATAACTTAATTGGGCTAAAATTCTGCTTCGGTGAGGTTCCTTGGGGATGGAAATTTGCCATCCTTATCCAGTCTGACCTGAACTCCAAATCCACAGCAATGAGATTAATTCTGAAACACTATCCAATATGGCATAGCAAACCAATCCATTTTATCAAAATTCAGCAAAAAAGACCTTTTAGGGTGAGTGTACCTGCACCACATGGATTGGAGGGGTTCAACAAGGTGATTCACTATTATTTTCTCAAGGGAATTTGGGTATGGGCAATACGCTGGCCTTGCCTATGAAACTATAAAATATAAATTGCATAGTTTTGTGTGCCTAAGTGCAGAGCTCTGTTACATAGAGAATTCCAAATGTTTCACGGTGATTTGAGACTTGGGTGAATTTATAAAATGAAAACAAATTCTGAATATAAAGCATTACAGCCTACAAGACTTGCACAAGGAATTAAGGGCTACGGGGAGAATGCGGGTAAGTGGAGTTGAAATGCCCATCAGCCATGATTGAATGGCGGAGTGGACTCGATAGGCCGAATGGCCTTACTTCCGCTCCTATGTCTTATGGTCTTATGGTCTTAACTCCCCAGTCTCATATTTAACAACAACCTAATCCTGGTAGCTAGTCTCCCTGTGCAAACCTGGACTGCATATGTCAATGCTAAATCTGACATTAGGTTGAATCTTACATTATTTTGGCTAAGCAACAGTTTTATTGAGTTTCATGAGGGTGTCTGTGAATTTTCTTGATACAGTATATCCTGTCAAACTCACCTCAAGCTATGGATCCTGTTCCTAGAACAACCTACCACTGCCAAGATATCCCAATGGACCCGCATCCCTGACACTGGTGCCATCTTTAAAAAGGTCATTGTGCATCTGGACAAACGATATTAATCTGAAATTGCCCTATACGTTTCTTGATATTAGCTCTGGTCATGTCACCAGGGAAAATTGGTGGTCTGATGTGCTGGCAGGGATTTGGAAGTCCTGCTGAATGGGGTAATGCAAAGGTGGGATATCCACTACCTGTAGGGCTGGCAGTGGAGGCCATGAATTCGGACTACATCAGGCAGATCTGAGGTACTACCTGGCTGAGTGTAGTCTCAGCTCTCAAAGAATGCATAGTAAGTAGTAGGTCAGTGACATTGTCCACTCCACCAAAGTCTTCTCTTCAATACCTCACACTTACTCTATCTCTCTGCTGAGTGTCTTCTTACCATGAATCATGCTGTACCTCTCTAACTATTGCCTGCAACATCTTTCACTAGCTGTCATCCACTCCAACCCTCGATAGCACTAAACCTGCATGTTCCCTGCACTGCCTACTCATTTGCTTTGTACCGCGCTCTAGCTGCACAAAAGCTAATAGCTGTGCCTCCCACTTTAATATTTGCCTTTCTCTCATTCCAGGAGGAAAAAAGTCAACAATAGCACAGAAAGAGTTCATCATTTGACTTCTCATTTTCTTATGTGGAGAGGGTCCCAACTCTGGCTGCCCCATGTAGCTGACTGTCTATAACTGGTATCGGAGGCTGCCCTAACTGTGCAGGGATCCACTGACTGAAGGCTATCTCTGTATTCTAACAAGCCTGGACATGCAGCCTGGTCCATCCATGATCTGGGAATGTATCCCTGAGTGCAAAGTATCCTTGCTGCAGCGTTACAGTGTTAGTTGGTGTTGCCCACAAGTGCAGTGTTGAAGTGTAGAAATGTACTATAAGGGGATTGGAAATGCACCGTGATGGTTCTTAGGGACTGGCACATGTCAGATGCCAATGTCCATGAATGTTGGGGTGCATATGACCAGTGATCATAGAACATGCCCTGAGATGTTTGTGCCCACTTTCCAATATGCAGTTCTTTCAGAGCAAGTAATGAGCAAAATCCAGCAGGTGCTTGCTCTCATTTACTTGTGAAGTTTTTCCACCATCGAGTGTGTTTGGCGAGCTTAATAAGATGGGATGCTGAATATCAATGAGATGATTTGGACTGTTAAAAAGGCATGTAACAAGCAAAAATTCCCCTTTTCCACCAGCCATCTGATGGTGGAAAGTGCAGCAGTCCCATGCAGCCGTAGTTTGAGTCACATCACCAGGTGCTAGACCATGTGTGGCTTTTGTGGCCTGGAGAAAACTGTTCCACATTTACATTGAGTGTTCCTATTTGCAGCCCTTCCTTAGTTTTTTGAAGGGGCTGTTCCTTAAGTTTTGGTTGCACTTCAGTCCCATGCTCATGAGTTACTGATATCCAGTGCAGTGAGGGATGGACCAGTCTAAGGGCCTTCTTTGGGTCTGCTCCTTGGCCTGGCCAAGGTGCGGCTCATTATTCCTGTCTTCCCCTCTTTCATGGTTACGTCTACGTTTGGGTGTTCCTTGAGAGGGAGTACGTGGTGCTCACTGGCACAATGGCAGCCTTTGAAGTCCGGTGGGCACTGCAGGGGCTGGAGTGCATTGTCAGCCCAGATGATGTCATTTTGATTTTGTAAGTTTCTGTTTAGTTCTGTAAGTTCCTGTTTAATGTTTATGTTTGTGTTTGTTTTCAAAATGGTGCCCCTATGGGCGTTACTTCATCTTATTTATTTTTGGACTCCATGTAAGAATCGAGGGAGATTTATTCTGTATCTTGGACCCTTATTGTCCCTGCCTTGGGAGTGTTTGGTAGGCAAGTGTTGAGAAGACTTTGTATACAGTTTTTTAAAAAGTAGAACAGGCAAAAATCACTGTCAATTGAAGAGAGAATCTCATCACATCACTATTGAGAAGCATAAAAGATGACGTGTATTGCTCCCAAAGTTGAAATGAGCCTTCCTGCAATTGTCATCTGATTCTGTCACACACCCACAGTATAATGCACGTCATTCAAACCCCGATAAGATTCTACCAATAATTCCAAATTAGAATGCTGAAGTGTTTGGAGGAGGACTATTATTCTTGTTCTATTAGGTGGCAAATATGGCAGATTTGGATTGTGTCATCAAAGGAGTCATGGTATATGCCCTGAGATGTTTGGTGTCCCAGGTGTCCAAAAGGAGATCCTTTGGAGCAAGTGACGAGCTGAAGTAGGCATATTGGTTCAAGTCCCATTATGACAGCTGATAGTATTTAAATTCAAATACTAAAATCTGGGATTGAATGCTTGCCTCAGTAAATGGTGACCATGATTGACTGTAGTGAAAACCCACCTGGTTCCTAATGTCCTTTAGGAAAGAAAAAAAGGGGGTCTCCTGGAGACTACTAATACTTGGAAATAAATGTATTAGTTTCACTGGAGTTCCACTTTGAGATGCATGTAACCTTTCCCTGTGGGGATTGGGGCTCAGATCTCTCATGGATAATATAAAATTGCAGGTAGTATCAGAATGGTAATCACCAATCTATCCAGATGGACATGGAAGTACCACATGATCCTCTAGGACGTGGTAGTAGGGAAAAGAAAGATTGCATTTGGGGCTGATCCTGAGAGAATTTCATGTATAAAAAGAATCAAACATACATAAAATTAGTTGGACTAGTATTCATCATTTGCAGATTTTATTGGTTTTTACTTCTGAGCTGGCCTACATGTGATTCCAGTTCCACAGAAATTTGGTTGGCTTTTAACTGTGCCTAACCATTTAGTTCAACACCAGTTAGCGATGGGTATATGAACAGGAAGGGTTTGAAGGGATATGGGCTGGGTGCTGGCAGGTGGGACTAGATTGGGTTGGGATATCTGGTTGGCATGGACGGTTTGGACTGAAGGGTCTGTTTCTATGCTGTATATCTCTATGACTCTATGACTCTAAATATTGGCCTAACCAGTAATGCCTACATTACATATAATGAATACTAAAGTGGCACATAGCTCCAGCAAGAATAATTGAATAGCCATATAGAGCTGAAGCCCAGATTATTTGTACAGCATCTGCACAATACCACCATCAACGTCTACCCTAGAAACCTTGAAGCAATTGTTATATGCCCACTACCACTACATTTGAGATCTTTTAAACTTAACCTTGATATCATCTTAATATGCATGTCTCAACACCTTTTCAGCTCAGAGATTTACTTCCATCCAGACCCATCACACCTGAAAATGAATTGCCCCATCACTGCCATAGTGGCAACTAGAAGGGCAGTAGACATTGCTAAACTGCAATGACAAAATACAGCTGACTGCCTTCAAAGGAGCCGAATGGGAAACAATAGAAACACAGGAAAAATTATATGAATCTATGATGGAGTAATCCATTTGGCCTCCCAAGCTGCTCCACCACTCCAAAAAATCAGTCTGATCTGATTACGTCACTCATCCTTAAAAATGTTCACTTATCCTGCCTCCAAAGCTCTCTGGGAAAGAAAACCTCACAGAACAACAACCCTCTGAGGAAAGAAAATCCCTTCATCTCCATTTTAAATTGGAGACCACTTATTTTTAAGCTGTGTACCCTAGGTCTAATCTAAGAAGGCAAATGTGGCCTTGTTTGAAGCAAATTATCTGGGTCAAACAAGAACAGAAATTGCTGGAGAAACTCAGCAAGTCTGGCAGCATCTGTGAAGAAAAAAAATAATGTTTCAAGTTCAGTGAGCCTTCTTCAGGATTGCAAAACCCAAGTTCTGAAGTGTCACTGGACTTGAAACATTACCTCTGTTTTCACTCCACAGATGCTACTAGAGTTACTGAGTTTCTTCAAAACTTCTGCTTATGTTTGCTTCAGATGTCCAGCATCTGTAGTTCTTTATTATGTCAAATTACCTAAGTGTTTAGTTGGTTCTGTATTTCTAAGATCCCTGCATAAACCAAATCATCCGCCGACATTTCCGCCACCTCCAAACAGATCCCACCACCAGGGATATATTTCCCTCCCCACCCCTTTCCGCCTTCCGCAAAGACCGTTCCCTCCGTGACTACCTGGTCAGGTCCACGCCCCCCTACGACCCACCCTCCCATCCTGGCACTTACCCCTGCCACCGCAGGAACTGTAAAACCTGCGCCCACACCTCCTCCCTCACCTCCATACAAGGCCCCAAAGGAGCTTTCCACATCCATCAAAGTTTTACCTACACATCCACTCATATCATTTATTGTATCCGTTGCTCCCGATGCGGTCTCCTCTACATTGGGGAGACTGAGCGCCTCCTAGCAGAGCGCTTTAGGGAACATCTCCGAGACACCCGCACCAATCAACCAAACCACCCC
>NC_057723.1:77300402-77305370 GCF_004010195.1 Chiloscyllium plagiosum
CCACCCCCACCCTCCTTTAGTTATCTCTCCACGCTCCAGGCTCACTGCCTTTATTCCTGATGAAGGGCTTTTGCCCGAAACGTCGATTTCGAAGCTCCTTGGATGCTGCCTGAACTGCTGTGCTCTTCCAGCACCACTAATCCTTAAAGTTGGCGAGTCTACTACTGTTGCAGGCAGTGCATTCCATGTCCCTACTACTCTCTGAGTAAAGAAGCCACCTCTGACATCTGTCCTGTATCTATCACCCCTCAATTTAAAACGATGTCCCCTTGTGCTAGCCATCATCATCCGAGGACAAAGGCTCTCACTGTCCACCCTATGTAACCCTCTGATTATCTTATATGTCTCAATCAAGTCACCTCTCAACCTTCTTCTCTCTAACGAAAACCGCCTCCAGTCCCGCAGACTTTCCTCATAAGCCCTTCCCTCCATACCAGGCAACATCCCAGTAAATCTCCTCTGACTCTTTCCAAAACTTCCACATCCTTCTTATAATGAGGTGACCAGAACTATACGCAATACTCCAAGTGGGGCCGCACCAGAGTTTGTACAGCTGCAACATGACCTAGTGGCTCCAAAACTCAATCCTTCTAACAATAAAAGCTAACACACTGTACACCTTCTTAACACCTTCTTATTAACCTGGGTGGCAACTTTCAGGGATCTAAGTACATGGACACCAAGATCTCTATGCTCATCTACACTACCAAGAATCTTACTGTCAGCCCAGTACTCTGCATTCCTGTTACTCCTTCCAAAGTGAATCACCTCACACTTTTCCGCATTAAACTCCATATGCCACCTCTCAGCCCACTTTGCACGTTATCTACGTCCCTCTGTAACCTGCAACATCCTTCAGCATTATGCACAACTCCACTGACCTGAGTGTCATCCACAAATTTACTAGTCCATCCTTCTATGCTCTCATCCATGTCATTTATAAAAATGACAAACAGCATTGGACCCAAAACAGATCCTTGCAGTACACCACTAGTAAGTGAACTCCAGGATGAATATTTCCCACCAACCACCAACCTCTGTCTTCTTTCAGCTAGCCAACTTCTGATCCAAACCACTAAATCACCCTCAATCCCATGCCTCTGTATTTTGTACAATAGCTTACCGTGGGGAGTTTTATCCAATGCCTTACTGAAATCCATATACACCACATCAACCGCTTTACCCTCATCTACTTGTTTGGTCACCTTCTCAAAGAACTCGATAACATTTGTGAGGGATGACCTACTCTTCTCAAAACCGTGTTGACTATCCCTAATCAACTTATTCCTTTCTAAATGATTATAAATTCTATCTCTTATAACCTTTTCCAACACTTTACCCACAACTGAAGTAAGGCTCATTGTTCTATAATTACCAGGGTTGTCTCTATTTGCCTTCTTGAACAAGGGGACAACATTTGCTAACGTCCAGTCTTCTGGCACTATTCCTATAGACAATGATGATATAAAGATCAAGGCCAAAGGGTCTCCGATCTCCTCCCAGAGAATCCTAGGATAAATCCCTTCCGGCCTAGGTGACTTATCTATTTTCACACTTTCCAGAATTGCTAACACCTCTTCCTTGTGAAACTCAATCCCGTCTAGTATGGTAGCCTATATCTCAGTATTCTCCTCAACCACATTGTCTTTTTCCAATGTGAATACTGACAAAAAAATTCATTCAGCGCTTCTCCTATTTCTTTGGACTCCCCGCACAACTTCCCACTACTGTCCTTGATTGGCCCTAATCTTTCTGTAGTCATTCTTTTGTTCCTGACATAACTATAGAAAGCTTCAGGGTTTTCCTTGATTCTATGTGCCAATGACTTCTCATGTCCCCTCCTGGCTCTTCTTAGTTCTGACTTTAGGTCTTTCCTGGCCAACTTGTAATCTCAAACACCCTAACTGAACCTTCACGTCTCATCCTAACATAAGCCTTCTTCCTCTTGACAAGAGATTCAACTTCTTCAGTAAACCTTACTCGACCACATCCTCCCTGCCTCACAGGTACACACTTATCAAGGACATGTAGTAGCTGTTCCTTGAATAAACTCCACATTTCAAATGTGCTCATCCCCTGCAGTTTCCTTCCCCATTCTATGTATCCTAAATCTTGCCTAATCGCATCATAACTGCCTTTCCCCCAGCTCTAACTCTTGCCCTGCAGTATATACCTATCCCTTTCCATCGCTAAAGTAAACATAACCAAATTGTGGTCACGATCACCTACGTCCAAATGTAACACCTGTCGCCGGGTTCATTACCCAGCACCAAATCCAATGTGGCCTCGTCCTTTGTTGGCCTGTCTACATGCTGTGTCAGGAAACCCTCCCGCACACATTGGACAAAAACTGACCCACCTGAAGTACTCAAACTATATTTAAACTTCTTACCTTCGGGTCAACGGTCCACTTTGGAGCAGCGAGAGGTGGGAGCTGGAAGGAGATGATATTGGTGCAAGGTGATTGTTGGGAAGGCCGGTAAGTATATTTAAACTTCTTACCTTCAGGCCAGCGAGGAAGGAGCGAGTAAAGGACTTCTGGGAAGTGTAAGTAGAACAGTTTATATTTGCGTGGTTGCGTTACTCAAGACGCTACTCGGGTAGTGTCTCCCACTCATTCTCCTCATCTAACCTAAAAAAAGGTTGTGGGAGCCAAATTGACAAGGTAAGGTAACTAGTTTATTTCCTAATCCTTTTTTTTTAGTAGTCACTTCGGGAGTTAGAATAGTGGGAATGGAGTTTAGGGCAATGGAATGTTCCTCCTGCAGAATGTGGGAAGTAAGGGTTACCACTAGTGTCCCTGCTCACTATATCTGTGGGAAGTGCACCCAACACCAGCTCCTCGAAAACCGCGTTAGGGAACTGGAGCTGGAGTTGGATGAACTTCGGATCATTCGGGAGGCAGATGGGGTTATTGACAGGACTTACAGAGAGATGGTCACTCCCCAGATAGAAGAAAAAGACAGATGGGTGACAGGGAACAGAAAGGGAACCGGCAGGCAGTGCAGGGATCCCCTGTGGCCATTCCCCTCAACAATAAGTATACCGTTTTGGATACTGTTGGGGGGGATGACTTACCAGAGGAAAGCAGTGGGGCACCTGCTGCTCAGAAGGGAAGGGGGAAGTTAGTAAGTTTGCAGATGACACCAAAATTGGAGGTGCAGTGTACAGCGAAGAAGGTTACCTCAGATTACAACAGGATCTGGACCAGATGGGCCAATGGCCTGAGAAGTGGCGGATGGAGTTTAATTCAGATAAATGCGAGGTGTTGCATTTTGGGAAAGCAAATCTTAGTAGGACTTATACACTTAATGGTAAGGTCCTAGAGAGTGTTGCTGAACAAAGAGACCTTGGAGTGAGAAAAGATTTACAAGGATGTTGCCAGGGTTGGAGGATCTGAGCTACAGGGAGAGGCTGAGCAAGCTGGGGCTGTTTTCCCTGGAGCATCAGAGGCTGAGGGGTGACCTTATAGAGGCTTACAAAATTATGAGGGGCATGGATAGGATAAATAGGCAAAGTCTTTTCCCTGGGGTCGGGGAGTCCAGAACTAGAGGGCATAGGTTTAGGGTGAGAGGGGAAAGATATAAGAGAAACCTAAGGTGCAGCGTTTTCATGCAGAGGGTGGTATGTGCATGGAATGAGCTGCCAGGGTATGTGATGGAGGCTGGTACAATTGCAACATTTAAGAGGCATTTGGATGGGTATATGAATAGGAAGGGTTTGGAGGGATATGGGCCGGGTGCTGGTAGGTGGGACTAGATTGGGTTGGGATATCTGGTCGGCATGGACGGGTTGGGCCGAAGGGTCTGTTTCCATGCTGTATATCTCTATGACTCTGTGAGCAGAGTAGTAGTCATTGGGGACGCAATAGTTAGGGGGACAGATAGGAGGTTCTGTGGGAATGAGAGAGATACACGGTTGGTGTGTTGCCTCCCGGGTGCCAGGGTCTGCGATGTCTCTGATCGTGTTTTTGGGACCCTTCGGGGGGAGGGAGAGTAGCCCCAAGTCGTGGTCCACATTGGCACCAACGTCATAGGTCGGAAGAGAGATGGGGACTTGAGGCAGAAATTCAGGGAGCTAGGATGGAAACTTAGAGCTAGGACAAACAGAGTTGTTTTTCTATTAGATTAGATTACTTACAGTGTGAAAACAGGCCCTTTGGTCCAACAAGTCCACACCGACCCGCCAAAGCGCAACCCCATTCCCCTTTATTTTACCCTTCACCTAACACTACGGGCAATTTAGCATAGCCAATTCACCTAACCTGCACATTTTTGGACTGTGGGAGGAAACCGGAGCACCCGGAGGAAACCCACGCAGACACGGGGAGAATGTGCAAGCTCCACACAGTCAGTCGCCTGAGGCGGGAATTGAACCTGGGTCTCTGGCGCTGTAAGGCAACTGTGCTAACCACTGTGCCACCGTAAATTGTCCATAGTGTTAGGTAAGGGTATGGGTGGGTTGCACTTCGGCGGGGCGGTGTGGACTTGTTGGGCCGAAGGGCCTGTTTCCACACTGTAAGTAATCTAATCTAATCTAATCTAAACCGTGCCACCCATTTTTCTCTGGTTTGCTGCTCGTGCCACGTGCTAGTGACGTGAGGAATAGGGAGAGAAAGGAGTTAAACATGTGGCTACAGGGATGGTGCAGGAGGGAGGGTTTCGGATTTTTGGATAATTGGAGCTCTTTCTGGGGTAGGTGGGACCTCTACAAGCAGGATGGTCTTCATCTAAACCAGAGGGGTACCAATATCCTGGGTGGGAAATTCGCTAAAGCTATTAAGGTGGATTTAATCTAATACAGCAGCGGGATGGGAACCAAAATTGTAGGACAGGGACAGAAGAGGATGAGAGTAGGGAGTTCCAAAATCAAGTATCTGACACTGGCAAGCGAGAACCTGGTTTGAGGTGTGTACTTCAATGCGAGGAGCATCCGAAATAAAGTGGGTGAACTGGCAGCGTGGGTTGG
>NC_057723.1:77310361-77345474 GCF_004010195.1 Chiloscyllium plagiosum
AGGTTGAGAGGTGACTTAATAGAGACATACAAGATAATCAGAGGGTTAGATAGGGTGGACAGGGAGAGCCTTTTTCCAAGTATGGGGACGGCAAACACGAGGGGACACAACTTTAAAGTGAGGGGAGATAGGTATAAGACAGATGTCAGAGTAGTTTCTTTACTCAGAGAGTAGTACAGGTATGGAATGCTTTGTCTGCAACGGTAGTAGATTCGCCAAGTTTAAGTGCATTTAAGTCCTCATTGGACAGGCATATGGACGTACATGGAATAGTGTAGGTGGGATGGGCTTCAGATTAGTATGACAGGGCGACGCAACATTGAGAGCAGAAGGGCCTGTACTGCGCTGTAATGTTCTATGTTCTATAGTATTTCCAGTCAATATTTAGAAAGTTAAAGCCCCCATAACAACTACCCTGTTACTCTCCTCCCACCCAGAATTATCTTTGCTATCCTTCCTTCTGCATCCCTGAACTATTTGGAGGCCTATAGAAAATTCTTAACAGGGTGACCTCTCCTTTCCTGTTTATAACATCAGTCCATACTACCTCAGTAGGCGAGTCCTCAGATGTACTTTCTGCCACCGTTATACTGTCCTTGACTAACAATGCCACACCTCCCCCTCTTTTACCATCTTCTCTGTTTTTACTGGAACATCTCAATCCCGGAACATGCAACAACCATTCCTGTCTCTGCTCTATCCATGTCTCCAAAATGGCTAGAAATTCAAAGTCCCAGGTACCAACCCATGCTGCAAGTTCACCCACCTTATTCCGATGCTCCTGGCAATGAAGTAGACACACTTCAAACCACCTTCCTGCTTGTGACCATGAAATCATATTTCTGACCTCACTACTCTCAACCTCCTGGACACTGAAGCTACAATTTAGGTACCAATCCCCCTGCTGAATTATTTTAAACCCTCCTGAAGATCATCAGCAAAATCGCCCCCAAGATATTGGTACCCCTCGGTTCAGGTGAAGACCATTCTGTTTGTAAAAGTTCCACCCACTCCAGAATTAGTTCCAATTATCCAGGTATCTGAAACTCTCCTTCCTGCACCATCCCTGTAGCCACGTGTTCAACTCCTCTCTCTCCCTATTCCTCGCCTCGCTAGCACGTGGCATAGGCAACAAACCAACGATAACAACTGTGTTTCTTCTAGCTCCAAGCTTCCACTCTAGCTCCCTGAATTTCTGCCTTAAATCCTCATCCCTTTTCTGACCTATGTCATTAGTGCCTATGTGGACCACGACTTGGGGCTGCTCTCCCTCCCCCTCAAGGATCCCGAAAACATGATCAGAGACATCACGAACCCTGGCACCTGGGATGCAACACACCAACCGTGAGTCTTTCTCATTCCCACAGAACCTCCTATCTGTCTCCCTAACTGTGGAGTCCCCAATGACTAATGCTCTGCTCCTTTCCCCCTTTCCCTTCTGAGCAACAGAAACAGACGCTGTGCCAGAGAGCTGTACCCCATGGCTTACCCCTGGTAAGTTACCAACTCCTAACAGTATGCAAATTGGGATACTTGTTATTGAGGGGAATGAAGAAGGGCATTCCTGAAGAAGGGCATGTGCCCGAAACGTCGAATCTTCTGTTCCCTAGATGCTGCCTGACCTGCTGTGCTGTTCCAGCAATAAAGTTTCAGCTTTGATCTCCAGCGTCTGCAGACCTCACTTTCTCCTCCATTGAGGGGAATGGCCACAGGGGATCTCTGCACTGTCTGCCGGTTCCCTTTCCGTCCCCTGACTGTAATCTATCTGCCTTTTTCTTGTACCTGAGGTGTGACTACCTCCCTGTAACTCCTCTCAAAAACCCCAGCCGCTTCCTGAATGATCCGAAGTTCATCCAGCTCCAGCTCCAGTTCCCTTACGTGGTTTTCGAGGAACTGGAGTTGGGTGCACTTCCTGCAGATGAAGTGAGCAGGGATACCTGTGTGACCCTTACCTCCCACGTTCTGCAGGAGGAACATTCAATTACCCTAACTGCCATTCCCACTATTCTAAATTCCCAAAGTGGGTATTGAAAAGTAAAGAATTTTTAAAAAACTAGTTACCTTACCAATCCGGCACACAGAACCTTTTTGTTTTGGTTAGAGGAGGAGGATGGGTGGGATACGCTACCTGGGTAGTGTTTCGGGTAACATAACCACCCAGATATATTACTTCACTTACTCAGCAGTCCCATGAACACTGCTGCTCAGCATATGCTCCACATATTCATGAGGTAAGTTTTTAAAGCATTAATTTACCTTCACAGAAGCCTCTCTTCCTCTCTCCTCACTGCTTCCGAAGAATGGAGGCCTGACTCTCAAGGTAAGTCCCTTTTAAGTGGGAAACTTACTTCTTGGCAGCCCCCGCTCTTCTCTCCCTCGCTCCTTGCTACTCCTGAAAAATGTAGGCCTGACTCTTAAGATAAGTCAGGTCCAAACTGCCCATCATTCCTCACAGGACAACCCGTTCATCACATGAATCACTTGAATGAACCTTCTGTGAACAGTTTCCAATGCTATAAAATCTTTTGTTATTTAAGGACCTAAAAACTGTACGCAATACTTCAGATGTCACCTCATCAATGCCCTATACATTTTTAATAAAATGGCACAGTCATAAATTCTATTCCCCTTGCAATAAATGTCAATATGCAATTTGCTTTCCCAATCACTTGTTGTACCTGCATGTTATCTTGTCGTTATTTGTCTACAAGGATGTCCAAATCCCTCTGTACTGCTGAATTTTGCAGTGTTTCTCAAAATAAATAAAATGCTGCTTTTCTAATTTTGCTGCAAAAGTGGATGAGTTCACATTTTGTCATAATAATCTCCATCTGCCAAGTTTTTGCCCATTCATGTAGCCTCTTTAAGTTCCCTTGTAAACTTTTTACATTTGACTTAAAATTTACTTTCCTACCCATCTTTAAGTCATCTATAAATTTAGCAAGGAGAAAGTGAGGACTGCAGATGCTGGAGATCAGAGCTGAAAATGTGTTGCTGGAAAAGCGCAGAAGGTCAGGCAGCATCCAAGGAGCAGGAGAATCTACATTTCCAACACCCCTCCCCAAGTCCCTCCTCCCTACCTTTTATCTTAGCCTGCTTGTCAAACTTTCCTCATTCCTGAAGAAGGGCTCATGCCCGAAATGTCGATTCTCCTGCTCCTTGGATGCTGCCTGACCTGCTGCACTTTTCCAGCAACAGATTTTCAGCTATAAATTTAGCAACCAAAGTTTTGGTTCCTTCATCCAAGCCATTTGTACAGATTGTAAGAAGCTGAGGGCGCATTCATCCCCGTGACACTCCACTGGTTACAGCTTGCCAAAATGGAAATGACGCATTTATCACTACTCTCTGCTTCCTGTTAGCCAAATGCTCTTCTAGCATGGAAAACATATTGCTATCTAAAATTATCTTTTCATAATTCTTTCAAGGCACTGGTCTATTTTTCTTAGCCTCTATCTACCTCTGTTCAGGACTATCAACATTGAAAAATGTCAGCATTGATATTTGTGATTAGAAACAATGACAAGCCACAAAATTATCCTAAACATATGGATTCATGATTGCCACAAAATTATCCTAAACATATGGATTCATGATTTATTTTTCTTCTACAATTTTTAGTTCTTCTGCACTGAAAGCTTGGTTCATACTTCTGTACAGGGGGCTGTTCATGGCTGTCATTGCTTTTATGTTCTTTAATAATTCAAAATAATCATTAATATCGTTAATTCTTCACAATCTTTAAAATTTGAATGGGCTTCCACTTTATCTGCTAAGAAATATTAGATATTGTAGTATATTGAATACAATATTAAACTGAGATCTTGCCTCCCTCCAAGGGAGGGAGAAAATTCCACAACGGCATTTGGTAAATGAGCAGAGAAATTCTCCCTCATCACTATAAAGTAAATACCTGGGCGGCACGGTGGCACAGTGACCCGGGTTCAATTCCCGCCTCAGGCGACTGTGTGGAGTTTGCACATTCTCCCCGTGTCTGCGTGGGTTTCCTCCGGGTGCTCCGGTTTCCTCCCACAGTCCAAAAAAAATGTGCAGATTAGATGCATTTGCCATGCTAAATTGCCTGTAGTGTAAGGGGAAGGGGTAAATCTGGGGGAATGGGTTTGGGTGAGTTGCACTTCGGTGGGTCGGTGTGGACTTGTTGGGCCGAGGGGCCTGTTTCCACACTGTAAGTAATCTAAAAAAAAAGTTATTTCATTACCATTTCTGGGAATATGCTGTGTTCAAATTGGTTATGACATTTCCCATTTTACAACAGTGACGACACTTAAATAGTACTTGATTGTCTGCAAGGTGTTTTGGCATCTAAAGGTTTGCAAGGACACTGTTTTACTGCAAGTCTGACATTTCCTTTAGCACTAAGCAACACAAACTCAAAATGCACAAGCTGATCTTGCATTCTCTACTGTTCTTCGTTACAGTGACAATTGGTCTCATAGCCAAGAACAAGCAGAATTTCAGTTCCTGATTATTGTTTGCTGACCTCTTGCTGGAAATTATGCATGAATGGACATTAGATAAAAACAGATTTGGATGAGTGGAGGAAATGTCTATTTTTCATAGCTAAGTAAGGTTAGTGATTGTAATGAGATCAACCAGGTAGAATATGAGTTCCCTGATTAGGGCTGTTAACCTGGTCCAATCAGGGACCCCCGGCTGACAGGAATGTCAGACATCCTGTCACGCTGAGAGCTGGCTCTGAGGGAGCTGGATCAGTGTCAAGAATTTTCCACATGAAAATAAAGGTTGACCTGGTGACAGGATACCGGCCTCTATGGAGTTTTTTTCAGTGGCAGCTAAGGTAAAGCACGTTCCTGAAGAAACTTACTCAGAACAATTGTCTTTGATTTGGGTAAGCATTGCTTACATCATGTCATTATTTGGGAAGCTTGACTTGTTTGACCCTGCTGTCGAAGATTGGGCCCACAGTGTGTAAAGAATGTGGTACCTTTTCTGGGCAAATTATATTGGAGCAGAAGAAATACAATGAATAATTCTCCTGATAGCTTGTGAACCTGCAGCATTTTTAATTATTAGGAGTGTAACTTTCCCTGAGGCATGAGATACTAAAACCTTTCAAGAGTTGATTAATTTAGCTAAGCAATAAGCTTCCTCTAATTCTGAGATGCTATCGGTTTTACTCGGCAATTTGAGAACCAGGGAAATTCGTATTTGGATTTTTGACCAGGTTAAGATGACTGGCAGAAGCCTGTGACTTTGATTTAACCTCTAATGAGATTCTGAGAGACTGTTTGCTATGTGGATTTAATGACATTACCGTGCAAAACGTGCCTATCATCTGAAGCCCATAGGTATTAAGTTGGCCTGGAGCAGTGTTTTTAGAGCAGTAAGCCAGGGCTATTTTCTGGATCTGTGGATTGTTAAGGTGCAAAGATGGCCTTTAGTAGAGTGATGTGCCCTTCCTGTCGGATGTGGGAGATTATGGAGAATTTACATGTTACTGATGATTACAGGAAGTGTATTTGTTTGTGAATCCTATTGGATTGGTTGGAGCGGCAGTTAGGGGCAATGAGAAATTTACAGGAGCCGGGGGGTGTGATGGATGGCCGTTGCAGGAAGGCTGAGAAAACTGCAGATTCAGTCGGGTAGATGGGTTATCTCCAGGAAAGGTAGGACGGCTGGGCGGGTAGTGCAGGTATCTCCTGTGGCTATCCCATCTCAAAAAAGTACGCTGTTTTGGAAAATGTAGGGGGGAAATCCACTCTCAGGGGAATGTAGCACAGACAGCCAAGTTTCTGGTACCAAGACTGCCTATAATGTAATGAGGGGTATATCAGGTTCCACATAATCGATTGTGATAGGGGCCTGTCTAGTCAGAGGCACAAACAGACATTTCTGCAGCCGACAATGGAACATCAGAGTGGTGTGTTGCCTCCCTGGTGCCAGGATCAGGGATATTTTGGAGAGAGTGCAAAATATTCTCAAAGGGGAGAGGGTCCAGCAAGAGGTCCATAAGACCATAGGACATTGGAGTGGAAGTAAGGCCATTTGGCCCATCAAGTCCACTCCGCCATTCAATCATGGCTGATGGGCATTTCAACTCCACTTACCCGCATTCTCCCTATAGCCCTTAATTCCTTGTGACATCAAGAATTTATCAATCTCTGCCTTGAAGACATTTAGCATCCCGGCCTCCACTGCACTCCGCGGCAATGAATTCCACAGGCCCACCACTCTCTGGCTGAAGAAATGTCTCCACATTTCTGTTCTGAATTGACCCCCTCTAATTCTAAGGCTGTGCCACGGGTCCTAGTCTCCTATATTGAAGTTGTATGAGTAAAATCTTTGCAGATGCCATCAAGTAAGAAGGCAGCCTGAATATTAGAGAAAGATTCAAGCATGTCTATGGGCTGTGTGCTGAAAGATGAAATTAGGAAGGGCATCTGGGTGTCTTTGGGTCAGCATGGACTAGATAGGTTGAACAGCCCCAACTGTCTTGTTTTTATGGTTCTGTGTAAGAGGAATTAAATCCAATCTTTCCTTTCTCTTTGGTACTTTCCTGTAAAAGAACGATTTGCACAATTTAATCTGGTCATTGTGAAATAAATTGTTTGGAACCAAGGAAGAAAGTAGTCCATGCTTGTATTCTTTTTTCCAAAGTGCAAGACCTCGCATTTGCTCACATTGAACTTCATCAGCCATTTCCTGGACCACTCTCCCAAACTGTCTAGATCCTTCTGCAGCCTCCCCACTTCCTCAGTACTACCTGCCTGTCCACCTATCTTCGTATCATCGGCAAACTTCGCTAGAATGCCCCCAATCCCTTCATCCAGATCATTAACATATAATGTGAACAGCTGCGGCCCCAACACTGAACCCGGCGGGACACCGCTTGTCACCGGCTGCTATTCCGAAGAAGAACCTCTTATCCCAACTCTCTGCCTTCTTTCAGACAGCCAATCCTCAATCCATGCCAGTAGCTCACCTCAAACACCATGGGCCCTCACCTTACTCAGCAGCCTCCCGTGTGGCACCTTATCAAAGGCCTTTTGGAAGTCTAGATAGACCACATCCACTGGGTTTCCCTGGTCTAACCTACTTGTCACTTCTTCAAAGAATTCTAACAGGTTTGTCAGGCACGACCTCCCCTTACTGAATCCATGTTGACTTGTTCTAATCTGACCCTGCTCTTCTAACAATTTAGAAACCTCTACCTTAACGATGGATTCTAGAATTTTATCAACAACCGAGGTTAGGCTAATTGGCCTATAATTTTCCATCTTTTGTCTTGATCCTTTCTTGAACAATGGGGTTACAACAGCGGTCTTCCAATAATCTGGGACTTTCCCTGACTCTAGTGACTTTTGAAAGATCTCAACCAACGCCTCCGCTATTTCCTCAGCCACCTCCCTCAGAACTCTAGGATGTAGCCCATCGGGGCCAGGAGATTTGTCAATTTTAAGACCTTTTAGCTTTTCTAGCACTATCTATTTTGTAAGCAACCATACTCAGCTCAGCCCCCTGACTCCCTTTAATTGTTGGGATATTACTCATGTCTTCCACTGTGAAGACCGACGCAAAGTACTTATTAAGTTCTCCAGCTATTTCCTTATCTCCCATCACTAGCCTTCCAGCATCAGTTTGAAGTGGCCCAATGTCTACTTTTGCCTGTTGTTTGTTTCTTATGTATTGAAAGAAACATTTACTATCATTTCTAATATTACTGGCTCCCCTACCTTCATATTTGATCCCCTCCTTCCTTATTTCTCTCTTTGTTATCCTCTGTTTGTTTTTGTAGCCTTCCCAATCTTCTGATTTCCCAGTGCTCTTGGCCACTTTATAGGATCTCTCTTTATCTTTGATACATTTCCTGACTTCCTTTGTCAGCCATGGCTGTCTAATCCCTCCCCGGATAATCTTTCTTTTCTTGGGGATGAACCTCTGTACTGTGTCCTCAATTATATCCACAAACCTCTGCCATTTTTGCACTACTGTCTTCCCCGCTAGGCTCTGCTTCCAGTCGATTTTTGTCAGTTCCTCTCTCATGCCCTCATAATTACCTTTGTTTAACTGTAACACCATTACATCCGATTTTGCCTTCTCTCTTTCAAACTGCAGACTGAACTCTACCATATTACGATCGCTGCTTCCTAAGTGTTCCCTTACTTTAAGATCTTTTATAAAGTCTGGTTCATTACATAGCACTAGGTCCAAAATAGCCTGTAGCCTGTCATTGTATGTAATGGAACTAACGACATAAGAAGAGAAAAGAATGAGATTCTGAGGTGGGAATATAGGAAGTTAGGCAGGAATTTAAAAAGTAGGTCCTCGAAGTTTGTAATATCTGGATTACTCCTGGTGCCACAAGCTGAGAGTACGAATAGGGAGGATAGAGCAGATGACTGTGTGGCTGAGGAGCTAGTGCAGGGGAGAAGGATTCACAATTTTGGATCATTGGAATCTCTTCTGGAGTAGGCATGACCTGTACAAGAATGATAGATTGCACCTGGAGAAAGTGAGGTCTGCAGATGCTGGAGATCAGAGCTGAAAATGTGTTGCTGGAAAAGCGCAGCAGGTCAGGCAGCATCCAGG
Source organism: Chiloscyllium plagiosum (assembly GCF_004010195.1). Taxonomy (NCBI): domain Eukaryota; kingdom Metazoa; phylum Chordata; class Chondrichthyes; order Orectolobiformes; family Hemiscylliidae; genus Chiloscyllium; species Chiloscyllium plagiosum. The sequence goes on from NC_057723.1 coordinate 77,318,933, forward strand.
GAACAGGAGAATCAACGTTTCGGGCATAAGCCCTTCTTCAGGAATCCTGAAGAAGGGCTTATGCCCGAAACGTCGATTCTCCTGTTCCCTGGATGCTGCCTGACCTGCTGCGCTTTTCCAGCAACACATTCTCAGCTCTGATAGATTGCACCTGAATTGCAAGGGGACTAATATACTGGTGGGGAGATTTGTTAGAGCTGCTCAGGAGAGTTTAAACTAATGGGGGCGTGGGGAGCGCATGGGACCCAGGGAGACAGTGAGAACAGAGATCAATCTGATGCAGCTGGGAAAGAGTGATTCAAACACTCAGGGCAGGCAGGAACAAAGCAGAGAATGGAGGTAGGATTGATGAATTAAACTGCATTTATTTCATTGCAAGAGGCCTAATAGGTAAGGCAGATGAACTCAGGGCAAGATTGCGAACATGGGACTGGGATATCATAGTGATTACAGAGATGTGGCTCTGGGATGGAAAGGACTGGCAGCTAAATGTTCCAGGAGAGGAGGGGGGAGTAGCATATTTGATGAGGCATAACATTATGGCTGTACTTAGGGAATATATTCCTGCGAATACGTCCAGGGAAGTAATTTGGGTTGAACTGAGAAATAAGAAAGGGACGATCATGTTATTTGGATTGTACTGTAGACCTCCCAAACATCCCGTCACCACCACCACCAATACCACTACCACCATCTCCCCCCCCCCCAACACACACACACACACACGCACGCACACGGTCAGTGGGAAATTGAGAAAAAAATAAGAAGGTCTCAGTTATCTGTAAAAGTAATAGGGTGGTTCTGGTAGGGGATTTTAACTTTCCAAACATAGACTGAGACTGCCATAGTATTAAGGGCTTGGCCTTAATACTGGAAAGGAATTTAAGTGTGTACAAGAAAACTTTCTGATTTTGTATTTGGATTACCTCTTAGAGATTGTGCAAGACTTGACCTACTCTTCAGAAATATGACAGAGCAAGTGACTGAGGTATTAGCGGGGGAGCACTTTGTTGCCAGTGACCATAGTTCTATTAGTTTTAAAATAGTAATGAAAAAGGTTAGACTGGATTTAAAAGTTAAAGTTCTAAATTGGAGGAAGACCAATTTTGATGGTATTGGGCAAGCACTTTCAAAAGTTGATTGGGGGCAGATGTTCACAGGTAAAAGGACGGCTGGAAAATGGGAATCATTCAAAAACGAGAGTCCAGAAACAGTATGTTCCTGTTAGGCTGAAGGGCAAGGCTGGTAGATGTAGGAAATGCTGAATAACTAGAGAAATTGAGGTTTTGGTCAAGAAAATGAAGGAAGCAGGTATGGGCAACAGGGATTGAGCGAATGCTCAGGAGAGTATAAAAACAATAGGAGTATACTTAAGAGGAAAATTAGGAGGGCAAAAAGGGGACATGAGATAGCTCAGGGTGGCACGGTGGCACTGCTGCCTCACAGCACTCGGGACCCGGGTTTGATTCCAACCTCAGGTGACTGTCTATGTGGAGTTTGCAGATTCTCCCCATGTCTGTGTGGGTTTCCTTAGGGTCCTCTGGTTTCCTCCCACAGTCCAAAGATGTGCAGGTTAGGTGAATTGGCCATGCTAAATTGCCCATTGTGTTCAGGGATGTGTAGGTTAGGTGCATTAGTCAGGGGTAAATGTAGAGTAATGGGGATTGGTTTTGGGTGGGATTCTCTTTGGAGGGTTGGTGTGGACTTGTTGGGGCAAGGACCTGTTTCCACACTATAAGGATTCTAAGCTTTGGCAAATAGGGTTAAGGAGAACCCAAAGGGATCCTACAAATCCATGAAGGACAAAAGAGAACGTAGGGAGAAAATAGGGCCCCTTAAATATCAGCAAGGCTGCCTAGGTGTGGAACCGCATGAGATGGGGGAGATACTAAACAAGCATTTTACATCAGTGTTTTCTGTGGAGAAGGACATGAAAGATAGAGAACATGGGTAAATAAATAGCAAGATCTTCAAAAATGTCCATATTAGAGGAGGAGGTGCTGGACGACTTAAAATGCATAAAGGTGGATAAATGCCCAGGACCTAATCATGTGTACTTTAGAACTCCGTGGGAAGCTAGGGAAGTGATTGCAGGGCCCTTTGTTGAGATATTTGTATCATTGATAGTCACAGGTGAGGTGCCAGAATGTTGGCTAACGTGGTGCCACTATTTAAGAAAGGTGGTAAGGAAAAGTCAGGGAACTATAGACCGGTGAGCCTAACGTCGGTGGTGGGAAAGTTGTTGGAGGGAATCCTGAGGGGTAGGATTTACATATATTTGGAAGAGCAAGGCCTGATTAGGGATAGTCAACATGGCCTTGTGCATGGGAAATTGTGTCGCACCAACTTGATTGAGGTTTTTGAAGAAATAACAAAGAGGATTCATGAGGGCAGAGTGGTGGGCGTGATCCATATGGACTTCAGTAAGGTGTTCAACAAGGTTCCTCATGATAGACTGGCTAGCAAGGTTAGATAACATGGAATACAGGGAGAACTAATCATTTGGATACAGAACTGGCTTGAAGATAGAAGACAGACGGTGGTGGTGGAGAGTTGCTTTTCAGATTGGAGGCCTGTGACAAGCAATGTGCGACAAGGATCAGTGCTGGGTCCATTGCTTTTCATCATTTATATAAACATTTATATAAACATAGATGAGAACATAGGAGGTATAGTTAGTAAGTTTGCAGTTGACACCAAAAATGGAGGTGTAGTGAACAGCGAAGAAGGTTACCTTAGAGTATAACAGGATCTTGATCAGATGGGCAAAGAAGTAGCAGATAACATTTAATTTAGATAAATGGGAGGTGCTGCAGTTTGCAAAGGCAAATCAGGGCAGGATGTATACACTTAATGGTAAGGTCCTGGGGAGTGTTGCTAAGCAAAGAGACCTTGCAGTGCAGGTTCATAGTTTCTTGAAAGTGGAGTCACTGGTAGATAGGCTAGTGAAGAAGGCATTTGGTTGCCTTTATTGGTCAGAGCATTGAGTTAGGAGGTCATGTTGTGGCTGTACAGGACATTGATTAGGCTACATTTGAAATACTGCTTTTCAATTTTGGTCTTCTTGCTATAGGAAGGATGTTGTGAAACTTGAAAGGGTTCGGAAAAGATCTACAAGGATGATGCCAGGGTTGGAGGGTTTGAGCTGCAGGGAGAGGCTGAATAGGCTGAGGCAATTTCCCCTGGAGCACCAAAGGGGTGACTTTATAGAGGTTTATAAAATCATGAGGAGCATGGATAGAGTAAATAGCCACAGTCTTTTCCCTAGGGTGGGGAAGTCCAAAACTAGAGGGCATAGGTTTAGGATGAGAGGGGAAAGATATAAAAGGGGCCTTAGGGAAAACCTTTTCATGCAAAGGATGGTGCGTATATGGAGAGCTGCCAGAGGAAGTGGTGGGGCCAGTACAATTATGACATTTAAAAGGCATTTGGATGGGTATATGAATTGAAAGGGTTTGGAGAGATATGGGCTAAGTGCTGGCAAATGGAACTAGATTAATTGGACGGAAGAGACTATTACCATGGTGTACATCTCTATGACTCTATGACTTCAAACAGGCTTTCGCATTGGAAAATGCAGCAAGTGGAGCATATGAGTTGCAGGGTATTCCAAGGGAAGCAGACACCCTCACCAGTCCAACTGAGCTTTGGGAACACCAGTTGAGTGCAGCCAATTGCATAGTTTCACTCAGGACATATCTTGAACAGCAGGACTCTAGGTCAGCCCACAGCAAAGCCTCAAAACAAAGACAAGCTTCGGCTAGACAGTTAACATTTTCTTCAGGATCCGCCGGCAAACCATTGTAGTTGCTGCCGGTGTGTGGACTTGAGGCAGCATGAGAGTCCTACTTGATCTAAATTGAGTAAGAGAATTCGTAGGCCAGTATCCAAAGAAAGCACACCCTGGAAAGTCCACCTACATCTGGTTTGGAACAGTAAAATTGCTCAGCCACGTCCAAATCAGAACCAATCAAAATAACTGATCACCCAGTTCTAATGGAGTTCAATACCAGTGCAGCCATTTCAGTGATCACAGAACCAGTCTTCAACAAAATTTGTTCTGGACTCCAACCCTTAGTTTACATAAGATCTTGACTAGAATGAGAACCTGTAGTGGGGAACTTTTACAGATTAAGGGTACAACTTCAGAAGCAGCTGGTTCAGTTACCATTGATTGTAGTAAAAGTTTGACCCAAGCTTGATGGGGTGAATTTGATTGAGAAAGATTCACTTAGATTGGCTCAACAGATTTCGATTAGAAAATGGCTGCCTGTGTAAAGCCCTAATTACATGTCAGGAAGGTCTAGGAACTGTTAAGGGAACCAATACCACCTCACATGTTGGCCAGGAAGCAATTCCACATATCTGCAAGGGCCGCTCAGTGCCATTCGCTTTATGATCAAAAGTAGATGCAGAAATCAGGATACTGGAACATGAAGGAATCATCAAACTACTCCAGTTTGTGGAATGGGAAGTACTGGTTGGACCAATTGTGAAGCCAGATAGGTAGGTTTGTGAGGATTTTAAACAAACAGTAAACTTTTTTTTTTGCAGCTGGATAAACACCCAGTCCTTTGCATAGCGGATTTATATCCAAAGCTGGCCAGGGGGCTGTCCTTCACAAAGTTGGACATGAGTCATGCATACTTGCAATTGTGGTGAATTGAGGATTTCTGGAAATATACTACAATTAATACCCAAAAAGGCGTATAATTAGCCTGTTAAATTTCAGTGGATAATGGAGAACATTTTAAGGTCTGCCCAGGTCACCATTGATCTAGATTTATTGCATACAGTTCTGGTTACCGCATTATAGGAAGAATGTGGAAGCTTTGGAAAGGATTCAGAGGAGATTTACTCGGATGTTGCCTGATATGGGGGGAAGGTCACACAAGGAAAGGCAAAGGGACTTGAGGCTGTTTCGTTAGAGAGATGAAGGTTAAGAGGTAACTTAATTGAGACATATAAGATAATCAGAGGGTTAGATAGGTTGGACAGTGAGAGCCTTTTTCCTCGGATAGCGATGGCTAGCATGAGGGGACATAGCTTTAAATTGAGGGGTCATAGATATAGGACAAATGTCAGAGGAAGTTTCTTTACTCAGACAGTAGTAGGGGCATGGAACGCACTGCCTGCAACAGTCATAGACTCGCCAACTTTAAGGGCATTTAAATGGTCATTGGATAGATATATGGACAAGAATGGAATAGTGTAGGTTAGATAGGCTTCAGATTGGTTTCACAGGTGAGCACAACATTGAGGGCTGCAGGGCTTGTACTGTGCTGTAATGTTCTATGTTCTATTCTAATAACAGGGAAGACCAAGAAGGAACACTCAGAGAACTTGGTCATAGTTCTTAGATTTTTCCCCAAGGTGGGTGTACGCCTTAGAAGGGAAAAATGTGTGTTCCAGGCACCCCAGGTGACCTACTTGGGCTACAGATTCAACAAGATCAGGTTACACCCATCGGAATATAAAGTGAGGGTGATCAAAGCTATCCCAGCTCTCACATCTGTACTGGAGCTTAGGTCTTTCCTTGGGCTGGTGAATTTTTAAAAAATTCATATTGTGGGATGTGGCTGGCCAGTCATTTGCCCATCCCTAGTTGCCCTTGAGAAGTTGGCGGTGAGCTGCCTTCTGAAATCGCTGGAGTCATTATGGAGGGAATTCCAGGATTTTAATCCAGTGACAATGAAGAAACAGCACTGTATTTCCAAGTCAGGTTGGTTGATTGACTTGGAGGGGAACTTGAAGGTGATGATGTTCCCATATATCTGTACCCTTGCCCTTCTAGATGGAAGTGGTCGTGGGTTTTGAAGATGCTGTCTGAGGATTTTTGGTGAATTTCTGCAATGCATCTTGTTGATAGTACACACTGCTGCTACTGAGTGTTGGTGGTGGAGGGGTTAGATTCTTGTGGGTATGGTGCCCATCAAGCGGGTTGCTTTGTCCTGGATAGTGTCAAGCCTCTTGTGTGTTTTGGGGCTGCACTCATCCAAGCAAGTGGGGTGCATTCCATCACACTCCTGACTTGGGCCTTGTAGAGGATAGACAGGTTTTGAAGAGTCAGGAGATGAGTTACTTGCCACAGGATTCCCAGGTTTTGACCTGCTCACGTGGCCACTGTTTATGCGGTGAGACCAGTTGAGTTTCTGGTCAATGATAACCCCAGGATGTTGATAGTGGGGGATTCAGTGATGGTAACATGTTGAATGCAGAATGCACTGTTTTATTACAGAACGTTCATACATAATCTGGTGTCTACTCTGACACCTTTGCACCAACTCCTTAAAAAAAGGTCAGCCTTGGAAATGATTGCATAGCTAAGCCATAGCTTCCAGAGAAGTGAAGAAACAGCTATTATCCTCAAAGGTGCTAGCCCACTGTGATCCCAAGCAAGATCTGGAATTGACATGTGATGCTTCCCTATACGGCATCAGGGTAGTATTAGCTCATAGGTGGCTCAATGGAGAGGAATTTACAATAATCTATGCATCCAGGACTTCGGCAAATGCAGAGTGTAAATAGGCTCAGATAGAGAAGGAAGGTTTGGCGGTCACATTTGAAGTTAGAAAGATGCATTAATATAGTTATGGATGTCAATTTGTAATAGTAACAGACAACCAACCCCTGCTCAGTCTATTTAAAGAGGACAAGGCAGTGCCACTCATAGCTTCAGATCAAATTCAATGATGGGTTGTGATGCTAAGTACATAGAATTACAAGTTGGAACACCATCTGGGAGGCCAAGCAGCAAAAATGGATGCATTGAGCCACTTCCTGCTGGCAGATACACCAGTACCGCTATTGGAAGAGTCCATAATGATTTTACATTTTCTGGACACTTCCAGTCATCACTGATAATATCAGACTTTGATTAGATTAAATTATTAGATTACCGGAGGACCCGGAGGAAACCCACGCAGACACGGGGAGAATGTGCAAACTCCACACAGTCAGTCGCCTGAGGCAGGAATTGAACCCGGGTCTCTGACGCTGTGAGGCAGCAGTGCTAACCACTGTGCCACCGTGCCGCCCACTTTGGATGTAGAAAGATTCAGTCCTGGTAAAATTGAAACCACAGATGGTGATAGGGGAAACTAGGGCTGTCACAGCCAGAATTGAAATGTTTTTGTACCCAGCGAGACCAAATCATAGTAGAGGATGACATATTATTTATCAGGAGCCAGATTGATTATCCAGATATTGGCTGAACTCCACCAAGGTGATTCAGAAGTTGCCAAAATGAAGATGTTGGTGATAAGTTGGCTGGTGGCCAGGATTGGATACAGACATAGCTGCATGGGTGGGGCAGTGCCCAGAGTGCTAATAAGGATAAAGTCCCAAATTCATGGGAATGCCTGGGTAAACCCTGGATTCAGTTACATGTCAACTACACAGGTCATTTCATGGGCTCGATGTTCTTCATCATTGTGGATACCCACTCAAAATAGTTGAACATACATAGAGTTCATTAGTCAAACCTGGGGGCAACAATAGAAAAACTGCATGCATCTTTTGCAGTACATGGACTCCCAGAAATGCGGGTCATAGATAATGGGCCATCATTTACCAACAGAGAATTTGAGTTTTTTCTAAAATCGAATGGTATTCATCATATAAGTCGCTCCATATTATCCATCATCTAATGGCCTGGCAGAAAGAGCAGTCTAAACTTTGAGGGCAGGCGTAAAGAAACAATCTCCAGCTTCACTAAATATCAAACTGTCCCAGTTCCTATTTGATTATGGGACCAACCCTCGTTCAATTACAGGGATAGCTCTGGCAGAGTTGCAAAGGGGCAGAAGACTCTACACCAGGTTAAATCTGATCTTCCTGGACTGGGGTGGGGTGGGGGTTGAAGTGGCATCAGGTCGCAAGACACTGCTAAGCAAGAGCGACAGATTACTTCAGGAGATGAAGTTTGGTGTAGGAACCATGGGAATGACCCTGCATGAGTAAGAAGCGTGGTCAATATGAGGCCAGGTCCAGTGACATGTAAAGTTCGGGTAGGAGCGACGACCCTGAACACTCATGTGGACGATATGAAAGCTGCAAACTCTCAAATGGGGCTGGAGCAAAATGTGAATGTCTCCTCGACTGTTGGAAAGGCTCCTGGAACCAGTCGATTCTCCCTCTCCATCAAACATCGAAGAATCTGAGATGGACATAGTGGATCTCACCATCTGAAGAAGAAAATGAATTTCTTCTGAGAAGCTCCTGGTGCATGAGGTGAGCTACGTGCCAGCCGTGTCAGAATCGGAGGAATCAGACTTGGTGCTAAAATGCCCAAGGATGAGCTACAAGTAAAAGAACTGGCCCGTGCTCTTGGACACAGGGGGAGGGATATCGTGATTGGAACAAGGTCAGCCAGATGGACCTCATCGAATAGGAGTTCCCTGATTGGGGCTGTTAATCTGGGCTGGAAATGTGTTGCTGGAAAAGCGCAGCAGGTCAGGCAGCATCCAGGGAGCAGGAGAATCGATGTTTCAGGCATAAGCCCTTCTTCAGGAGCTGTTAATCTGGGCCAATCAGGCAGAACAGGAATGTGGTCCCCTGCAACCGCAGATTGTGGTGGTTCACAGATTCCCAGCCCAACTGCTTGTTCTGTGGCACTGTGGAGTCTGTGGACTATATATATATTGGGTGTGGGCGTTTGCACTCCCTTTTTGATTTTCTCAAAAACCTCCTCCTCTGCTTTTGGTTGCACTTCAGTCCCACGGTCCTGATCTTTGGGCACCCGGTACGGAGGAGGGAGGGCAGGTCTGAAGACCTCCTCGTGGGTCTGCTCCTGGGCCTGGCCAAATTGGCCATCAACAGGTCGAGGCAGCGGGCCGTGGAGGGGGTCGTTAGGGCCGACTGCCTGCCCCTCTTCCGCGGTTACGTTAGAGCCCGGGTGTCCTTGGAGAAGGAGCACGCGGTGTCGACCAACACGCTGGAGTTGTTCAGGGAGAGGTGGGCTCCGCAGGGAGTGGAGTGCATCATTTCTCCCTCCAACTCTATTTTGATTTAGTCCCTACCCTCCCTTTCACTGTTTTGATCACACAGCACTGTCCCTTGCTGTGAAGGGCAGTGTTTGTCACTGGCCACCTGGGTGTTTTCCTATCTTCCTGGTGGTGGAAATTGAATAAAGATTTGTGCACTTTGTGTCTTTCACTGTGTCTCACACCTGCATACACACAAAAAAAGAAACAATGCACGTGCACTTTGTAAAAAAAAGAAAGAAAAAAAAGAAAAATAAACAGAGAATTTTTCATTTCTCCCTCCAACTCTATTTTGATTTAGTCCCTACCCTCCCCTTCACTGTTTTGATCACACAGCACTGCCCTTTGATGTGAAGGGCAGTGTTTGTCACTGGCCACTCGGGTGTTTTCCCATCTTCCTGGTGGTGGAAATTAAATAAAGATTCATACACCTTGTGTCTCACACTGTGTCTCCCACACCTACACACACACCATGGGTGCTGGTGAAAAAATAAGCACTACCGCAGTTAGGCGGTAGTGTGGGGGTAAGAAAAAAAAGAAAATGAAGAAAAAGGAAAAAAAAAGAACACGAATGTGGTCCCCTGCAACCGCAGATTGCGGTGGTTCACGGACTCCCAGCCCAACTGCTTGTTCTGTGGCACTGTGGAGTCCGTGGACCATGTGTATATTGGGTGTGGGCGTTTGCACTCACTTTTTGATTTTCTCAAAAACCTCCTCCTCTGCTTTTGGTTGCACTTCAGTCCCACGGTCCTGGTCTTCGGGCACCCGGTACGGAGGAGGGAGGGCAGGTCTGAAGACCTCCTCATGGGTCTGCTCCTGGGCCTGGCCAAATTGATCACACAGCATTGCCTTTTGTGAAGGGCACTGCTTGTCACTGGCCACTGGCCGCTTGGGTGTTTTCCTATCTTCCTGGTGGTGGGAATTGAATAAAGATTCGTACACCTTGTGTCTTTCACTGTGTCTCACACCTGCACACACACACCATGGGTGCGGGGGAAAAAATAAGCACTACCGCAGTTAGACGGTAGTGTGGGGGTAAGGAAAAAAAATGAACAGGAATGTCAGACATCCTGGCAGTCTGACTGCTGCTTCTGAGGGGGCTGGATCAGTGTCAAGGATTTTCCACATGTAAATAAAAGGTGACTTGGTGACGGGATAATGGCCCCTGTGGAGTTATTTCAAGAAGCAGGTTGACTGCGAATACACACTTATAAACAAATAAAGGTACTCGAGTGATGCACTGGAGGGCCAATAGTACCAGTAAAAGTTTAGCACAAAATTAACTAATGACTTTACCAGTAATGGAGAATAAGTGGAAAGAATTGGAGAAAATATGAAAGATGATCCTAAAATTCAGAGTTTGTTTTCACTTCATGTCTTTGGATGGTCTTTGCAGCAGCTGCTTTATTGTCTTTTCTCCTCTTTTATTTTAATTTATTCATGTGTCATTGTTAACAATATCTTTTATTGTCCTTTCATTGAGAGGTTAGTGTTAATTGCCCACTTGAATTGTATTCTGTGCTTTGCAAATACAATTCTGTTGGGTAGGTGAGATCTTAATCATGGAGGAATTATACCATATTTTCAAAGTTAAAAATCACACAAACACCAGGTTTTGGTCCAACAGGTTTATTTGGAAATCCTAGTTTTCGGAATGTCACTCCTTCATCAGATTGCGCCACAACCATCTGATGAAGGAGCAATGCTCCAAAAGCTAGTGCTTCCAAATAGATCTGTTGTACTTATAAACTGGTGTTGTGTGATTTTTAACTTTGTCCACCCCAATCCAACACTTACAACTCCAAGTCATGATTGTATTTTCAAATCAGGATGATCTGTGTGGAGCGAAACCTACACATGGGTGGTGCCCCCTTGTAATTGTTGCCTTTGTTTTTCCAGCTTATAGTTCACAGATTTGGAAGATGCTGTACAATAATCCTTGGTAAATTGTTATAGTCTCTTTCAGATTGTACAAACTACAGCTAAGTGGCAGGAGTAATGACTGCTTAAGGTGAATCAGGTGAGAATCAAACTGTTTTGTTCTGCATGCTATCTGACGTCTAGGTTGCTATTAGAGTTGTGTGAGATTAACTGGTTTTACTTGGGTAACAGAAATTAATCAGAAGAAGGTGAGGACTGCAGATGCTGGAGATCAGAGCTGAGAGTGGAGTGCTGGAAGAGCACAGCATCCGAGGAGCAGGAGAATCAACATTTCAGGCAAAAGTCAGGATGAAAGGCTCTTGCTCAAAATGTCTGCTCCTCGGATGCTGCCTGACCTGCTGTGCTTTTTCAACACCCCACTCTCGAACAGAAATTAATCTCCTCATTCTCAAGAGATGTGATTGTAATAATAAATGAAGAAAAGCTGTGTCTCAGCACACTGAAGGTTGTGAAGATCATCTTTTTATTTTGAATGTATTTTTGATTGATTTGTAAAATGGGAAAAGGAATTCTTAAATCAAGGATTTTAAAAGCAAGTCTCCATCACTTTTTGTAAGCATTGATTACATTGGTGTTTGTTTAACCAGTGAGGGAGATTTAGTTGCAGTCAAACTGGCACCAGGGAATGTGTACAAAACAGCCAGCAACAAGTAGCCTTTTGTTCTGTGGAGTTAGCAAGATTGTGCTCAGTGCTGTTTTCTTGGGGTCAAGGACTACAAAATTCATTTCAAGGACTTCTGAAGGTGTACTGGCAACTAGGCACTGGGGTGAAGTCACCTCCATGCTTGGCCAAAGTATGCCTCTCAAATTCTATAGTAGTCATTAATATAAGCAGCTACCTCAGACCAAAAACACTGCCAACAGGTCAGCACATTCATCGTTTCAACACTTGGGGTCCTGCTTGATCATGAACTACTACCAACACTTAACACTTGAAGCTGTCAGGAATGATGAGTTATTTCACCTATCTCTCATTGTCACGAAGCAGCTATTGGAGGACTCCATCTTTCTTCCTGATCCAGCACCTCAACAATTTTCATGTCTGTTTGGACTTCCATAACTAGCATCTAGGTTGGTGAATCTTAGCCTCCCAATAGGACATCGTCTGCAGGAAGTGCTCCAAATTCCAACTCCTCAAAAACCACGTTCGGGAACTGGCGCTGGAGCTGGATGAACTTTGGATCATTCGGGAGCAGAAGGAGTTATTGAGAGGAGTTGCAGGGAGGTAGTCACACCTCAGGTACAAGAAAAAGGCAGATGGATTACTATCAGGGACAGAAAGGGAACCGGCAGACAGTGCAGGGAACCCCTGTGGCCATTTTGGATACTGTTGGGGGGCTGACTTACTGGGTAAGCCACGGGGTGCAGGTCCCTGGTACAGAGTCTGTCTCTGTTGCTCAGAAGGGAAGGGGGGAGATGAGCAGAGCATTAGTCATAGGGTCATAGAGATGTACAGCATGGAAACAGATCCTTCGGTCCAACCTGTCCATGCCGACCAGATATCCCAACCCAATCTAGTCCCACCTGCCAGCACCCGGCCCATATCCCTTCAAACCCTTCCTATTCATATACCCATCCAAATGCCTCTTAAATGTTGCAATTGTACCAGCCTCCACCACATCCTCTGGCAGCTCATTCCATACACGTACCACTCTCTGTGTGAAAAAGTTGCCTCTCAGATATCTTTTATATCTTTCCCCTCTCACCCTAAACCTATGCCCTCTAGTTCTGGACTCCACAACCCCAGGGAAAAGACTTTGCCTATTTCTCCTATCCATTGGAGATTCCATAGTTAGGGGGACAAATTGGAGGTTCTGTGGGAACGAGAGAGACTCATGGTTGGTGTGTTGCCACCCAGGTGCCAGGGTTTGTGATATCCCGGATTGTGTTTTCGGGATCCTTGAGGGGAAGGGAGAGCAGCCCCAAGTTGTGGTCCACATAGGCACCAACGACATAGGTAGGAAAAGGGATGGGAATTTAAGGTAGGAGGTAGGGTGAAAGCTTAGTGCTAGAACAACAGAGTTGTTATCTCTGGCTTGTTGCCCGTGCTAGTGAGGTGAGGAATAGTGAGAGAGAGGAGTTGAACACATGGCTACAGGGATGGTGCAGGAGGGAGGGTTTTGGATATCTGGATAATTGGGGCTCATTCTGGAGTAGGTGGGACCTCTGCAAACAGGATGGTCTTCACCTGAACCAGAGGGGTACCAAAATCCTAGGGGGGATATTTGCTGATCTTCAGGAGGGTTTAAAATAATTCAGCAGGGGATGGGAACCCAAATTGTAGCTCCAGTATCCCAGATGTTGAGAGGAGTGAGGTCAGAAATAAAGTTTCAAGGTCACAAGAGTACGCAGGAAGGTGGTTTGAAGTGTGTCTACTTGACTGCCAGATCCATCTGGAATAAGGTGGGTGAATGTGCAGCATGGATTGGTATCTGGGACTTGGATGTTGTGGCCATTTCAGAGACATGGATAGAGCAGGGACAAGAATGGTTGTTGCAGGTTCTGGGATTTAGATGTTTCAGTAGGAACAGAGAAGATGGTAAAAGAGGGGGAGGTGTGGCATTGTGAGTCAAGGACAGTATTATGGTTGCAGAAAGGATGTTTGAGGACGCCTCTACTGAGGTAGTATGGGCTGAGGTTAGAAATAAGAAAGGAGAGGTCACCCTGTTGGGAGTTTTCTATAGGCCGCTGAATAGTTCCAGAGATGTAGAGGAAAGGATAGCAGAGATGATTCTGGATAGGAGGAGAATAACAGGGTAGTTTTTATGGGGGCTTTAACTTTCTAAATATTGACTGGAAATACTATAGTTTGAGTGCTTTAGATGGGTCAGCTTTTGTCCAATGTGTGAAGGATGGTTTCCTGACACAGTATAGACAAGCCAACAAGGGGCGAGGCCACATTGGATTTGGTACTGGGTAATGAACCCAGCCAGGTGTTAGATTTGGAGGTAGGTGAGCACTTTGGTGAAAGTGACCACAATTTGGCTATGTTTACTTTCGCGATGGAAAGGGATAGGTATATACCACAGGGCAAGAGTTATAGCTGGGGGAAAGGCAATTATGATGCGATTAGGCAAGATTTAGGATGCATAGGACGGGGAAGGAAACTGCAGGGATGGGTACAATTGAAATGTGGAGCTTGTTCAAGGAACAGCTACTGCATGTCATTGATACGTTTGTACCTGTGAGGCAGGGAGGAAGTGGTCGAACAAGGGTGCCATGGTTTACTAAAGAAGTTGAATCTCTTGTCAAGAGGAAGAAGAAGGCTAATGTGAAGATGAGATGTGAAGGGTCAGTTAAGGCACTTGAGAGTTACAACTTAGCCAGGAAAGACCTAAAGAGAGAGCTAAGAAAAGCCAGGAAGAGACATGAGAAGTCATTGGCAGGTATGATCAAGGAAAACCCTAAAGTTTTCTATAGGTATATCAGGAATAAAAAAATGACTAGAGTAAGGACCCGATACCCAGCATGAGCAAAACTAATGTAGTGTACAAAATCCCATGCAAGGACTGCACAAAACACTATATAGGACAAACAGGAAGACAGCTAACGATCCGCATCCACGAACATCAACTAGCCACGAAACGACACGACCAGCTATCCCTAGTAGCCACACACGCAGACAAGCAACATGAATTCGACTGGGACAACACTACCATTATAGGGCAAGCCAAACAAAGAACAGCCAGGGAATTCCGAGAAGCATGGCACTCATCCACAAACTCCATCAACAAACACATCGACCTGGACCCAATATACCGGCCACTACAGCGGACAGCTGAAACTGACAACCGGAAGCGGCAGGGACAGACCACTATAAATGCCGGAGGAAACACCACAGAAGCGCTTCACAGGAGGCTCCCAAGCACTGAGGATGTCACCTAGACATGGGACGAAACGTTTGCGACAAAAACTTCCAGCTCGGCGAACAGAACCACAGCATGACTAGAGTAAGATTAGGGCCAATCAAGGATAATAGGGGGTAGTTGTGCATGGAGTCAGAGGAGATGGGCGAAGCACTAAATAAATATTTTTCATCAGTATTCACATTGGAAGAAGACAATATTGTCGAGGAGAATACTGAGACACAAGCTACTAGACTAGACAGGATTGACGTTCGCAAGGAGGAGGTATTAGCAATTCTGGAGAGTGTGGAAATAGCTAAGTCCCCTGGGGCAGATGGGATTTATCCTAGGATTCTCTGGGAAGCCAGAGAGGAGATTGCAAAGCCTTTGGCTTTAATCTTTATGTCATCATTGTCTACAGGAATTGTGCCAGAAGACTGGAGGATAGCAAATGTCTCCTTGTTCAAGCAGAGGAGTAGAGTCAACCCTGGTAATTATAGACCAATGAGCCTTACTTTGATTGTGGGTAAAGTTTATAAGTTGTGAGAAAAGGTTATAAGAGATAGGATTTATAATCATCTAGAGAGGAACAAGTTGATTAGGGATAGTCAACACGGTTTTGTGAAGGGAAGGTTGTGCCTCACAAACCTTATTGAGTTCTTTGAGAAGGTGACCAAACAGGTGGATGAGGGTAAAGCAGTTGACGTGGGTGTATATGGATTTCAGTAAGGTGTTTTGTTAGGGGTTCCCCATGGTAGGCTATTTCACAAAATACAGAGGCATGGGATTGAGGGTGATTTAGCGGTTTGGATCAGATATTGGCTTGCTGAAAGAAGACAGAGGGTGGTGGTTGATGGGAAATATTCATCCTGGAGTTCAGTTACTAATGGTGTATGGCAAGGATTTGTTGTGGGTCCACTGCTGTTTGTCATTTTTATAAATGACCTAGATGAGGGCATAGAAGGGTGGGTTAGTAAATTTGTGGATGACACCAAGGTTTGTGGAGTTGTGGATAGTGCTGATGGATATTGCAGGATACAAAGGGACATGGATAAGCTGCAGAGCTGGGCTGAGAGGTGACAAAGTGTGAGGTGGTTCACTATGGAAGGAGCAACAGGAATAAAGAGTACTGGGCTAGTGGTAAGATTCTTGGTAGTGTAAATGAGCATAGAGATCTCACTGTCCATGGACATAGGGTTGTTAACAGGGTTGTTAAGAAACCATTCAGTGTATTTGCTTTTATTGTTAGAGGGATTGAGTTTCAGAGCCATGAGGTCATGTTGCAGCTTTATAAAACTCTGTTTTGCATACAGTTCGGGTCACCACATTATAGGAAGGATGTGGATGCTTTGGCAAGGGTTCAGTGGAGATCTACCAGGATGTTGCCTGGTATGGAGGGACGGTCTTACGAGGAAAGGCTAAGGGACTTGAGACTGTTCATTAGAGAGAAGAAGGTTGAGAGGTGACTTAATTGAGACATACAAGATAACCAGAGGGTTTGATAGGGTGGTAGTAGGAGCCTTTTTCCTCGAATGGTGATGGCTAGCATGAGGGGGCATAGCTTTAAATTGAGGGGTGATAGATACAGAGCAGATGTCAGAGGTAGTTTCTTTACTCAGAGAGTAGTCATGTCTTGGAATGCACTGACTGCAACAATAGTTGACTCAGCAACTTTAAGGGCATTTAAATCGTCATTGGATAAACACATGGATAAAAATGGAATAGTGTAGGATGGATAGGCTTCAGATTGGTTCCACAGGTCAGCGCAACATCGAGGGCTGAAGATCCTGTCATGTTCTATGTAACAGTGGTGCAGTCTACTAATGCTTGCATCAATCAGCTGAAACTATCCAAGGTCCCCTTTTGTCAGCATGGGTGAGTTGGATTGAAGTGTCCATTTCTGTGCTGTACAACTCTGTGACTCTATAAGTGGCAAAGTTTAAACCATCCTTGACTCAATGGATCTGGAGGATCAAATGTCTGCAGATGTTGGAATCTGTGCTGAAAGCAACAAATGCTGGAGATCAGTGAGTAAGGCAGCATCCTATGGATCTGGACCTGGGTTGGATCCCACTTGTAAGTACATCAGTGACCCTCCACTAAATCTTAGACTGAATGCCAATAGGAATATTGACTTTGACTTGAGGCATTATGTCAGTGTTCGCAAGATTTAAACCTGAAGGCCATGAAACAGGTATTCTTCAATCCACTCGCATCAGGAGTTAATAGACATGGAAGGAAATAAACCAGGTAAACAGTGCATTAACATGGAAACACACCTGTAATTCAACTCTGGTTGAGGAAATCCTTTGTCTTTCCCTCTCTCCACGAGATTTTCTTTCTGGCAAGGACAGCCTTTCTTCCATAAAGGGCCTATTCACCTGCTCAAGCTCCCCTTCTGTGCCTTCCTTCACCATTGCCAGCTGTAGCTGCAGGTCCCATTACAAAGATGTCACATTTTATCAGGGTAGGCAGGAATGTGGAATGATCATATCAGCCATGATCTTGATTGGCTGAACAGGCTCAAGGACCAAATGACCTTATCTTGTTCTTGATTAGTATGTTCCTATGTATTCACTAAAGGATGTCACTGAGAAAAGGTTGAGGACTGACCTTGTTAGCATAAAGGAAATGTTAGAAAGAAAATAGATTTCCAAAATATAGTCACCAATTGTCAGACAGTCACACCAAAAAATGTTTCCTGCAAAAAATGATTGGGGATCCTCAAAGAAGGTGGTTGGTGGTGCATGAGGAGTTACAAGAAGATGATAAATATATTTTTGTTTTGGTCACTTTGAGATTAACTTAGCTGAAGGTGCGAAATGCGTAAAAGTTACCATACAGATACAAGCCTGATTATGTATTTTATTGAAATGGTGTGTAGCATGATATGCTAAAACCATCTCCACTATGATCTGAATGAATAATAACTGAGTGAACAATAAATTTCTTTGTCCAAATCAGCTGATTTTCCAGTTGGTCTCCACTTCCTTATAAGTTGCAAGACACCGTGCTGTGGTCTGGATGCAGCCGTCAGTTCTCCAGATTGGCATTGAGGTCTTGCCATTCCTGACACCATCCACTATCTCAAAGATGGTGGCCTGGCTGCAAACAGCTTTTCGTTTTGATTTGAATATGTTGGAGAGAGGGAAGCTAAAGGTGCCCTCTCCTTTGCTTAACTGCCATGAGTTCTTGCTGTTGATTTCAAGCTGGGCACCCTCCTATTGGCTGACTATCTTCATGAAGCTATCTCCTGTCCTTAATTCAAAAGTAAGCCAATTGGCCATTAATGGGCCAATGGAAGGAAAATAACTTGTCTTCTCTCACATTGAAGGATTCTGATCCAATGTGAGCCTGACAGTGGAAAATAAGAGGGGGAGGCTGCACAGACATTTGCGTCTGTAATAATGGTAGAGCCCATTGCTTTAATAAAAAAGACAAAGCATGAAGCACTTACAACAATCTTCAGCCAGATTTGTGAAGTGGATGATCAATGCTGGCCTTCTCCTGAGGTTCTCATCTTCATATTTGTCATTCTTCATTCAGTTTGAATAATTCTATTGTGATGGTTACATTATATACCCATAAGACTTACTGGAAGATGATGGACACCTTTAAAAGCCAGCGCGGAATATGGACACTGTATCTTGACAAGATGGACCTCAGAGAGGTCAGGTTTTTTTTTCTGTACAAGCAGGAATTAATTTTGACTCTGGAAAGTCAATAAAATGTAAATGGTCTTCCCAGATGTTGTTGACCACCTTATCCATTTGAGACTTATGTAACAATGTTTGACTTGCTGGCCCTATGAAGATGGGATTTTGAATAGAGATATTTAGGAGATGACTCCATCAAGTTACTGATCAGGTATAATTCATTCTCCATTATCTGTCAATTATTATGTGTGATACTTCAGTATTGTTGTCACACAACAGAAACTGGCTGGAGATAGCCAACAATCCACAGGAACAACCCAATGAGTCAGTCTGGTATATGATGGGGAAATCATCTCTAGTCCAGCAGTATTGATCTCTGTCTGGAAAATAAAGCATTGTAGGCAGAAAATTGGGGTTAATGTATTTTACTGTAGGATTATAAATTGTTGTTACTGGGTTTCAGCTATAATTTTGTCTGAAAGAGCCAGAAACCTCCACCCTTCATTCCTCCAGTGAACCAAGAGAGAATCCTTTAGGCCTGTAATATTTCAACCATCAACCTAAGGACTGTTTAAAGAAGTGACCAATTTCTTTTACCCTTTAAGTAAGTCAAACACACATTGCACCTTTAGAAATTGTGTTTTCTTGAGTGATTTTGAAGTCTGAAAATGAAGAGCATGTGTTTGTTGAGTACATTTTTAGGTGTGAGGAATTGACATTTATCTTTTTTTTGATTTAAACTTACAGAAAATTTGCTTCATATCTTTTCTTTAAAAGTCACAACACTTAAGTTTAAGATACCCTTTCAGTTATTAAGAATCATTGGACAGAACAGGAGAGGACATGGACATTGAGGCCATCACACCTCTCTCTGGAGCAATTCTATAAAGTTCCATTTTCCCACGTTATCTTTGTATCTGTAAGTTCATTTACCTTAAGTGCTCATTCAATTTCCCTTTTTCATCATTCATGGTCTTTGTTTCTACTACATTTGTAGGCTGCAAATTTCAGATAATCTTTACTTGTTGGAGAAGGAAATGCTTCCTCACCTTCCCTCTGCATCTCTTGCCAAAACCTTAAATCTGCATTCTTATGTGTGTAAAGGACTGACAGGGGGACTGACTGTCCCATCACTGACTGTGTGTGTTGAAAAGGGTGCAAGCCTGCAAAATCAGTCAACCAAGAGGTGAGAAAGGTGGGAAATCACGTCACATTTCTCTCAATCCATAACAGCACATAATATCAAGAATTGGTTGAGTGCACTGGTGTTGAAAAATGTGATACTGGAAAAACACAGCAGGCCAGGCAGCATCCAAGGAGCAGGAGAATCGATGTTTTGGGCATAAGCCCTTCTTCAGGAATGAGTGCACTGGTTACAACAGTTGATTTGGACCTGTCTTGGATGTACTGATTAAGAATGGTGCTCCAGGACTAGTCACACCTCTAATCAAGCTGTTCCAATACTGCTCTAGCATTGGCATCTATTGACAAAAAAGGGAAAATTGTGTCACCAAATTCTGTCCACAAGCAGCAGGACAAATCCAAGCCAGTCAATCACTGCCCCATCATTCCACTTGCAATCACCAGAAAGATGATGGAAGATGTCATTGACAATGCTATCAGCAACACATACAAACCAATAATCTGCTCATTGACATCTTTTGACATTCATTTCCAGACCTCATTATAGTTTTGGTCAAATATGGACAAGAGCTGAATTCCAGAAGTGAGGTGAGTACAACTGCCTTGTGATAGTGAAGCAACATTTGTATGAGCATGGAATCAGAGGACTCCACTCAAATTGAAGTCACTGGGAATCTTTAGGAAAATCCCCTACCAATTGGAGTCATACCCAACACAAAGAAATATAGTTGCAGCAGTGCCTGGTTGTAATATTCTGACTTCTTTCACCGCAAAGGGCTATTCATTGATAATTGCACATGTTCAGTTTTAATCACAACTTCTTAATTAATGAAGCAGTCCTTCACTGCATGGAGCAAGACCAAAACACAATTCAGGATTGGGCTGAAAACTGCAAGTAACATTTGCCTGCAGTGACCATCTCCAACAGTAAAGAATCTAACCACTTCTGCCATAACCATCTCTGATTCCCCCTATCAGAAACCTACTGGACAAATCACATAAATACAGAAGCTCTAAAAATAGATCAAAGGCTGGTTGTTCTGAAGCACAGAGCTCATCTCCCGACTCCCCAAGCAAGACAAATGTCGGGGATTTGATGGAATACTCTCGACATACCTGGATGAGAATAACTCCAACAATCCAATCCAAGATGGAGGACGGGAAAAATTTCTGGCTGGAACAGCTGCTCCTTTTTTGAGGTATTTTAGATGTTGGAGGTGATTTCCACGAATTCTAGGAGCAGCAATTATTGTTTTATATGCTGTTGCATTGTTTTGGAACTTTGGAGAAAAAAAAGTCAAAACAACAGCAGTTTTAAAAGGGAGAGGAACAGACAAAGGAAGCACATGGTGAGGTCAGTGCAGGAGAGACAGAGAGAGAAACTGACACCACAGTGAACCGGAAGAGGAGCACAACTTCACTCATTATTCTATACCGCACGGTTACTGTATTCCTGTCAGAACTAAGAATAGATCAAATCTGAACAACCCCTGAATACTCACCAGTGACTTGCTTTCTAAAGGGACACTGTCCTAACACAACAAAACATAACATACACCAACTGTATTACATAACAGAGCCATTGATTATCTTTCTACAATGTTGGGCATTTCTCCAGACAGCTGAGACTGCTATAGCAACTGGATAGCAATTTTGGACCAGGCTGACATGGTTTGGTGTCATGACTTCTACTGCTCAGTTAAACATGGAAACCAAGAAGTTGAAATGATGTTGTGCTGCTCTTCCAGTAACACAACACTACCAATATCATGTTGGTAGGCTCAGCCTACATGAGATTATATCACTAAATAAGCCAAAAAAAGTTCAGATTCTGTTCAAATGAGTGTAACTAAGTGTTTAACAACATTGTAATGTTTAATTACTGTCAAATACCTCCATGGCACGAAAATTTACTTCGAAATTTTTTGGAATCTTATCCTTCATATTAAATATTATTGAATAATTTAAAAAGCATTTAAAATCTTTATTTTACTTTGATTTACAGTCCCTTTTATCTCTCTCTTAATTGTAACATTCTTTCCTTCTCTTTATCTATATATTTTACACATGATTTGACGTTGAATTAAATATTCTAAATTACACTTCCTGGTTTAGATTTAGTTAATTATTGTCACATGTACTCATATGAGGGTATGTCTATATATTTTTTCAGTTCAGTGGAGGTGAGTTTTACTAGTATGGAGAACTAAATTCCTTGGAATTGTTATCAGTTAACAATCTTGATCTCAATCCTGCCTTTTCTGACCTTCCCCAGCACAGGTTCTGAGTCCAGCAGGGAATTCCCTTGGGTCACATAGAAAGCAATTGAGCTATTTTAATGGGCAATTGGGGTATTTTAACACTTGTTTCCTGCTTTTCCACTAAGGCACAGATTCCACCCTGTGTGTGTATCTCACCAAGTTGAAGAAGTGAGTCCCTAAAGGGAGTTCGTTATTGACTAACATGGAATTGGTAGCAAGGTAATAAAGACTAAAACTGGAAAAGCTGTGCTCATCCACAGTGAAAGACTATCACTGACAGGGACTAGAAACCTTCAGCCTAGATCTTGTTGGAAACAACAACTATGATAAAGTGCCTTGCCTTTTGTAGAGCATCCTGATGAAGGGCTTATGCCCGAAACATCGATTTTCCTGCTCCTCGGATGCTGTTTGACCTGCTGTGCTTTTCCAGCAGCACACTCTCGACTCTGATCTCCAGCATCTGCAGTCCTCACTTTCTCCTCAGAGTTACTAAGGGCTCAATTTGATAGTCAGCCAGGAGTTAGAGCAGGTTTTAACCTCCTAACGTTTCCTGGTGTGAAGCAAGAGAGTCAGAATCCTCTGAAGTCTCCAGAATAAATTGAATGTAGGAGCCTTTTTGGAGGATTCCAACAGTCTGAGCAATTATTGAAAATTCAGTGTGTTGGGACCTCTACAGGATCCTGATGTGCATCTTTCAGGCTAGATCCGGCCTCCAGCCAGCTGGAAACTGGATGATCTGGGCCACTATCTTTAGAAAGCAATGAGCTCACATTTGATATTTCCCTCATAAACTTGGTCCTTCACAACTTCTGTTTTCTACTCCATTTGAAATCTTTGATTTTCAATTTTATCAACTGCAAACTTTGTAAGCCTTATTTATTTGGAGTCACATTAATCCATTGTGGTTAGAACTTTAACCCATTTTAATGTATCTATAAAACTAAACATGGCTCCATGTGTTCATATGAGCATGTAGAATGACTCATTCTTTTTGATAAAGTCTTAAGGCTTGCAATTCCCTGATTTTTGAAGATTAAATTTATCGTCAAACCACCATTAATTCTTTAGTCTATGTAATTATGTATGTTTGAAAAAAGGCAACTGCACAGAGTGAAAACTGTAACTTGAATTACCTCTTTCCCCTACCATGAATGGAAAACAATGTTCTTTTTAGAAACCATTCAGCTTGAAGCTCCAAGGGTAGTAAGGATTGGTTATAATGGCAACAAATTAACTCAGAGGTATCATGTATGGCAGACTAACAGATAAATGTGTTATAAATTTGCAAAAAAGTGACAGTTGCAGTGTCATTAGATTACATCTTAAAGATGGGAATTTTGGTGAAACTATTATAAATTACTGGTATTAAGCACTCTTTATTTCCCATTGCATATATTGAGCACATGACAAGCCAAATGAAAGAACTCCACAATCAGCAAATTCAACAGGAAGCCATACATTAGTAAACAAATCGTTCAATCAACAAGAGTAACTTCTAGATTAGATTACTTACAGTGTGGAAACAGGCCCTTCGGCCCAACAAGTCCACACCAACCCGCCGAAGCGCAATCCACCCAGACCCATTCCCCTACACTTACCCCTTCACCTAACACTACGGGCAATTTAGCATGGCCAATTCACCTGACCCACACATTTTTGGACTGTGGGAGGAAACTGGAGCACCCGGAGGAAACCCACGCAGACACGGGGAGAATGTGCAAACTCCACACAGTCAGTCGCCTGAGATGGGAATTGAACCCGGGTCACTAGTGCTGTGAGGCAGCAGTGCTAACCACTGTGCCATCCACTAAGTTTATTAACACCTTCAATCCCAACCATCACGCTGGAGAAACAAATACTGAGCATTACTGCAACAGTTAGGAAAGATGACCAAAAGTATAATCAAAATAGTATTGAGACAGCTTTTATTAAGACAGATGTTAGACAAAAAAGTTTAAAAATTAAGTAAGGTAAGATGGCAGAATGGAATAAGAGGGAAACATGTCACTAATCACAAAGGGAAAACTGTAGAGGTATGATTAAAGTAAGGCAAAGAAGTGATTTATAACCAAGAACTGGAAAGAACTTGTATTTATCCAGCACCATTCATGATCTCATGATACACCGAAATGCTGTACAGCCAATGAAGCATTTTTGAAGTTTAGTCACTTTTGTATGCAGGAAATGCAGCAGTCAATTTGCACATAGCAGGATCCCACAAGCATCACTGTGATAATCATAGAATCCCTACAGTGTGGAAACAGGCCATTCAGCCCAACAAGTCCACATCAACCCTCTGAAGAGCTTCTCACCCAGACCAACTCCCCTACTCTATCCCTGTAACCTTGCATTTTCCATGGCTAATCCACCTAGCCTGCACCTCTCTAGACACTGTGGGACAATTTACCAAAGCCAATCCACCTTATCTGTACATCTTTGGACTCTGGGTGGAAACCAAAGCACCCGGAGGAAATCCATGCGGACAGGGGAGAACATGCAAACTCCACACAGACGGCAGAGGGTGGAATCAAACTTGGGCCCCTGGTGCTGTAAGGCAGCAGTGCTAACCACGGTGCCAATGTGCTGACCTGAGCCATCATGTCCCTTCTCCACCCAGACAAATTGCTGTAATGGTGTTGCTTGAGAGATCAGTATTCTCCAGGACAGAAGGGGCCTCAGTTTGATATTTTATGCAAAATACAGTAAAAATCTCCTTCCATACTGGAGAATAATATCTGCCTTGGTTTCGTATTTGAGTCTTCTAAGTCTTTCAGTAAATTCACAACCTTCTGAAGAGGATGCCATAAATAAGCAATAGATATGAAATGTTCTAAAGATTGGAAGCTAACATATGCTAGTGAGGATGAAGGTAATGAAGGGGGTGAAGTCTGGTTTGGAATATGATGTGAGAGGTGAAGCTTAAGTCACTTTAAAGTTTGTGCTAACTGGAGCTTGAGAGAAGAGACTGATGTCAAGTCTACTGATAACAACTAAAGCAGACTTTAATGTCAGGGATGTAACAACATTTCTGGGATCCAATAATAACAACTTGCATGTACTTCACAGAAGTGTCATCAAACAAAATGTGATACAAGATGGTATTATATTATAGTGTGAGAAAATGTGAAGTTGTTCATGCTGACAAGATAAAAAAGCAGTGCACTATCTAAATGGACAAATATTGTAGAATCTATATGGTACAGAAGGTTCTGTGTGTCCTTGTATGCAGGCACAAGAAGTGATCAGGAAGACAACTAAAATGCTGACATTTATTGCAATGGGAATGCAATACAAAAAATGTGGGAATCTTGCTGCAAGATTTCAGCGAGACTACATCTGGAGTACTGTGTAGATTTCAAGTTCTTTAATTGGAAAAAAATATATAGTTGTATTGGAAGTACTCTGCAACATATTCCCCTCTACATATTCCTGAGATTCAGGGCTTAGTTTGGGATAACTGGCATAGGGCCAAAAGGAGGTCCTCAAGAGTAGTAATATCTGGATTACTCCCAGGGTTACGAGCTAGTGAGGGCAGGAATAGGAGGATAGAGCAGATGAATGGATGGCTGAGGAGCTGGTGTATGGGAGAATGATTCACTTTTTTGGATCATTGGAATCTCTTTTTGGGTAGAAGTGACCTGTACAAGAAGGACGGATTGCACCTAAATTGGAATATACTGGCAGGGAAATTTGCTAGAACTGCTTGGGAGGATTTAAACTAGTAAAGTGGGGGGGGGGGGAACCCAGGGAGATAGTGAGGAAAGAGTTCAATCTGAGATGGGTACAGCTGAGATGGCTCAGGGATAGACAGGACTGGCAGCTTAATGTTCCAGGATACAAATGCTACAGGAAGGAGAGAAAGGGAGGCAAGATAGAAGGGGGAGTGCCATTTTTGATAAGGGATAGCTTTACAGCTGTGCTGAGGGAGGATATTTCCGGAAATACATCCAGGGAAGTTATTTAGGTGGAACTGAGAAATAAGAAAGGGATGATCACCTTATTGGGATTGTATTATAGACCTCCCCCCCCAATAGTCAGAGGGAAATTGAGAAACAAACTTGTAAGGAGATCTCAGCTATCTGTAAGAATAATAGGGTAGTTATGGTAGTGTATTTTAACTTTCCAAACATCGACTGGGACTGCCATAGTGTTAAAGGTTTAGATGGAGAGGAATTTCTTAAGTGTGTACAAGACAATTTTCTGATTCAGTATGTGGATGTACCTACTAGAGAAGAGGCAAAACTTGACCTACTCTTGGGAAATAAGGCAGGGCAGGTGACTGAGGTGTCAGTGGGAGAGCATTTGGGGCCAGCGACCATAATTCTATTCGTTTTAAAATAGTGATGGAAAAGGATAGACCAGATCTAAAAGTAGCAGTTCTAAATTGGAGAAAGACCGATTTTGACGGTATTAGGGAAGAACTTTTGAAAGCTGATTGGAGGCAGATGTTTGCAGGTGAAGGGACGGCTGGAAGATGGGAAGCCTTCAGAAATGAGATAACAAGAATCCAGAGGAAGTATGTTCCTGTCAGGGTGAAAGGGAAGGCTGGTAGGTATAGGGAATGCTGGATGACTAAAGAAATTGAGGGTTTGGTTAAGGAAAAGAAGGAAGCATATGTCAGGTATAGACAGGATAGATCGAGTGAATCCTTAGAAGAGTGTAAAGAAAGTAAGAGTATACCTAAGAGGGAAATCAGGAGGGCAAAATGGGTA